>NW_027220260.1:0-55438 GCF_027580195.1 Bos mutus
GACTGGTCATGCACTGATAACGTGCCTGATCATGCACTGATCACGTGGCTGATCATATACTGATCACGTGACTGATCATGCACTGCTCAAATGCCTGATCATGCACTGAACACGTGGATGATCATGCACTGATCAGGAAGCTGATTATACAATGATCACGTGACTGTGCATGCACTGATCACGTGGCTGATCATGCACTGATCACGTGGCTGATAATGAACTGATCACGTGGCTGATCATACACTGATCACGTGCCTGATCATGCACTAATCATGTTGCGGATCATGCACTGATCACATGGATGATCATACACTGATCACTTGGCTGATCATACTCTGATCACGTGGCTGATCATGCACTGACCACATGGCTGATCATACTCTGAACACGAAGCTGATCTTATAGTGATCACGTGACTGAAGGCACTTATCACTTGTGTGTGCATGCACTGATCACGTGGCTGATCATTCACTGATCACGTGACTGATCATGCACTGATCACGTGGGTGAATATGCACTGATCACGAAGCTGATTACCCTGACAACGGGACTGTGCATACACTGATCACTTGGCTGATCATGCACTGATCACGTGCCTCATCATGCACTGATCACGTCGCTGATCATGCATTGATCATAATGCTGACCATACACTGATCACGTGACTCCGCATGCACTGATCACGTGGCTGATCATACACTGATCACGTGCCTGATCATGCACTAATCACATTGCAGATCATGCACTGTTCACATGGCTGATCATACACTGATCACATGGCTGATCATACACTGCTCACGTGACTGTGCATGCACTGATCACATGGAAGATCATTCACTGACCACGTGACTGATCATGCACTGATCACGTGCTTGATCATACACTGATCACGAGACTGCACATGCACTTATCACGTGGCTGATCATGCACTGATCACGTGACTGATCATGCACTGATCATATGGCTATCATGCACTGATCACATGACTGATCATACACTGGTCACGAGACTGCACATGCACTGATCACGTGGCTGATCATGCACTGATCACGTGACTGATCATACACTGATCATGTGGCTATCATTCACTGATCACGTGCCTGATCATACACTGATAACGAGACTGCACATGCACTGATCATGTGGCAGATAATGCACTGATCATGAAGCTGGTCATAGACTGATCACATGACTGTGCATGCACTGATCACGTGGCTGATCATGCACTGATCATGTGGCTGATCATGCACTTATCATGAAGCTGATCATACACTGATCACGTGACTCTGCATGCACTGATCGCCTGGCTGATCATGCACTGATCACGTGGCTGATCATGCACTGATGACGTGGCTGATCATGCACTGATCACGAAGCTGATCATACACTGATCACGTGACTCTGCATGAACTGATCACGTGGCTGATCATGCACTAATCACCTGGCTGATCATGCACTGATAACGTTGCTATCATACACTGATCACGTGAGTGATCATGCACTCTTCACGTGCCTGATCATGCACTGATTACGTGGCTAAACATGCACTGATCACGAAGCTGATCATACACTGCTCACGTGACTGTGCATGCACTGATCACATGGCTGATCATGCACTGATCACGCGACTGATCATGCACTGATCACGTGGATGATCATGAACTAATCACGAAGCTGATCATACAGTGATCCCGTGACTGTGCATGCACTGATCTCAAGGCTGATCATGCACTGATCACGTCGCTGATCATGTACTGATTACCTGCCTGATTATGCACTGATCACGAGACTGCACATGCACTGATCAAATGGCTGATCATGCACTGATCATGAAGCTGATCATACACTGATCACGTGAATGGCTGATCATGCACTGATCGTGGCTGATCATGCACTGATCACGTGGCTGATCTGATCATGCACTGATCACACACTGATGATGCACTGATCACGTGGCTGATCATGCACTGATCACGTGGCTGATCATACACTGGTCATGAGGCTGTTCATGCACTCATCACGTGTCTGATCATACACTGATCACATTACTGATAATGCACTGAACACGTGCCTGATCATTCACTGATCACGTGGCTGATCATGCACTGATCACGAAGCTGATCATACACTGATCAC
Source organism: Bos mutus (assembly GCF_027580195.1). Classification (NCBI taxonomy): domain Eukaryota; kingdom Metazoa; phylum Chordata; class Mammalia; order Artiodactyla; family Bovidae; genus Bos; species Bos mutus. The sequence goes on from NW_027220260.1 coordinate 2,137, forward strand.
GTGACTGTGCATGCACTGATCACGTGGCTGATCTTGCACTCTTCGTGGCTGATCATGCACTGATCACGTGGTTGATCATACACTGATCACGTGGCTAATCATGAAATAATCACGTAGCTGATCATACACTGATCACGTGACTGTGCATGCACTGATCACGTGGCTGATCATGCACTGATCACGTGGGTGATGATCATGCACTGATCACGAAGCTGATCATGCACTGATCACGTTGCCTGATCATGCACTGATCACGTGCCTGATCATGCACTGATCACGTGGCTGATCATGCACTGATCACGTGGCTGATCATGCACTGATCACGTGACTGATCATGCACTGATCACATGACTGATCATGCACTGATCACGTGACTGATCATGCACTGATCACGTGGCTGATCATGCACTGATCACGTGACTGATCATGCACTGATCACGTGGCTGATCATGCACTGATCACGTGGCTGATCATGCACTGATCACGTGGCTGATCATGCACTGATCACGTGACTGATCATGCACTGATCACGTGGCTGATCATGCACTGATCACGTGACTGATCATGCACTGATCACGTGACTGATCATGCACTGATCACGTGGCTGATCATGCACTGATCACGTGGCTGATCATGCACTGATCACGTGACTGATCATGCACTGATCACGTGGCTGATCATGCACTGATCATGAAGCTGATCATACACTGATCACGTGACTGTGCATGCACTGATCACGTGGCTGATCATGCACTGATCACGTGGCTGATCATGCACTGATCACGTGGCTGATCATACACTGATCACGTGACTGTGCATGCACTGATCGCCTGGCTGATCATGCACTGATCACGTGGCTGATCATGCACTGATCACGTGGCTGATCATGCACTGATCACGTGGCTGATCATACACTGATCACGTGACTGTGCATGCACTGATCACGTGGCTGATCATGCACTGATCACGTGGCTGATCATGCACTGATCACGTGGCTGATCATACACTGATCACGTGACTGATCATGCACTGATCACGTGACTGATCATGCACTGATCACGTGGCTGATCATGCACTGATCACGTGGCTGATCATGCACTGATCACGTGACTGATCATGCACTGATCACGTGACTGATCATGCACTGATCACGTGACTGATCATGCACTGATCACGTGCTGATCATGCACTGATCACGTGGCTGATCATGCACTGATCACGTGGCTGATCATGCACTGATCACGTGACTGATCATGCACTGATCACGTGGCTGATCATGCACTGATCACGTGGCTGATCATGCACTGATCACGTGCTGATCATGCACTGATCACGTGACTGATCATGCACTGATCACGTGGCTGATCATGCACTGATCATGTGGCTGATCATGCACTGATCACGTGGCTGATCATGCACTGATCACGTGGCTGATCATGCACTGATCACGTGACTGATCATGCACTGATCACGTGGCTGATCATGCACTGATCACGTGGCTGATCATGCACTGATCACGTGGCTGATCATGCACTGATCACGTGACTGATCATGCACTGATCACGTGGCTGATCATGCACTGATCACGTGGCTGATCATGCACTGATCACGTGGCTGATCATGCACTGATCACGTGGCTGATCATGCACTGATCACGTGGCTGATCATGCACTGATCACGTGGCTGATCATGCACTGATCACGTGGCTGATCATGCACTGATCACGTGGCTGATCATGCACTGATCACGTGGCTGATCATGCACTGATCACGTGGCTGATCATGCACTGATCACGTGGCTGATCATGCACTGATCACGTGGCTGATCATGCACTGATCACGTGCTGATCATGCACTGATCACGTGGCTGATCATGCACTGATCACGTGGCTGATCATGCACTGATCACGTGGCTGATGGCTGATCATGCATCTGATCACGTGGCTGATCATGCACTGATCACGTGGCTGATCATGCACTGATCACGTGGCTGATCATGCACTGATCACGTGGCTGATCATGCACTGATCACGTGGCTGCATCATCACACACTGATCACGTGGCTGATCATGCACTGATCACGTGGCTGATCATGCACTGATCACGTGGCTGATCATGCACTGATCACGTGCTGATCATGCACTGATCACGTGGCTGATCATGCACTGATCACGTGGCTGATCATGCACTGATCACGTGGCTGATCATGCACTGATCACGTGGCTGATCATGCACTGATCATGGCTGATCATGCACTGATCATGCACTGATCACGTGGCTGATCATGCACTGATCACGTGGCTGATCATGCACTGATCACGTGGCTGATCATGCACTGATCACGTGGCTGATCATGCACTGATCACGTGGCTGATCATGCACTGATCACGTGGCTGATCATGCACTGATCACGTGGCTGATCATGCACTGATCACGTGGCTGATCATGCACTGATCACGTGGCTGATCATGCACTGATCACGTGGCTGATCATGCACTGATCACGTGGCTGATCATGCACTGATCACGTGACTGATCATGCACTGATCACGTGGCTGATCATGCACTGATCACGTGGCTGATCATGCACTGATCACGTGGCTGATCATGCACTGATCACGTGGCTGATCATGCACTGATCACGTGGCTGCACTGATCATGCACACTGATCACGTGGCTGATCATGCACTGATCACGTGGCTGATCATGCTGATCATGCACTGATCACGTGGCTGATCATGCACTGATCACGTGGCTGATCATGCACTGATCACGTGGCTGATCATGCACTGATCACGTGACTGATCATGCACTGATCTGGCTGATCATGCACTGATCACGTGGCTGATCATGCACTGATCACGTGACTGATCATGCACTGATCACGTGGCTGATCATGCACTGATCACTGATCATGCACTGATCATGGCTGATCATGCACTGATCACGTGGCTGATCATGCACTGATCACGTGGCTGATCATGCACTGATCACGTGGCTGATCATGCACTGATCACGCTGATCATGCACTGATCATGCACTGATCACGTGGCTGATCATGCATCATGATGATCACGTGGCTGATCATGCACTGATCACGTGGCTGATCATGCACTGATCACGTGGCTGATCATGCACTGATCACGTGGCTGATCATGCACTGATCACGTGGCTGATCATGCACTGATCACGTGGCTGATCATGCACTGATCACGTGGCTGATCATGCACTGATCACGTGGCTGATCATGCACTGATCACGTGGCTGATCATGCACTGATCACGTGACTGATCATGCACTGATCACGTGGCTGATCATGCACTGATCACGTGACTGATCATGCACTGATCACGTGGCTGATCATGCACTGATCACGTGGCTGATCATGCACTGATCACGTGGCTGATCATGCACTGATCACGTGGCTGATCATGCACTGATCACGTGGCTGATCATGCACTGATCACGTGGCTGATCATGCACTGATCACGTGGCTGATCATGCACTGATCACGTGGCTGATCATGCACTGATCACGTGGCTGATCATGCACTGATCACGTGGCTGATCATGCACTGATCACGTGACTGATCATGCACTGATCACTGATCACGTGATCACTGCTGATCATGCACTGATCACGTGGCTGATCATGCACTGATCACGTGGCTGATCATGCACTGATCACGTGGCTGATCATGCACTGATCACGTGGCTGATCATGCACTGATCACGTGGCTGATCATGCACTGATCACGTGGCTGATCATGCACTGATCACGTGGCTGATCTGATCATGCACTGATCACGTGGCTGATCATGCACTGATCACGTGGCTGATCATGCACTGATCACGTGGCTGATCATGCACTGATCACGTGACTGATCATGCACTGATCACGTGGCTGATCATGCACTGATCACGTGGCTGATCATGCACTGATCACTGATCACTGATCACGGCTGATCATGCACTGATCACGTGGCTGATCATGCACTGATCACGTGGCTGATCATGCACTGATCACGTGGCTGATCATGCACTGATCACGTGGCTGATCATGCACTGATCACGTGGCTGATCATGCACTGATCACGTGGCTGATCATGCACTGATCACGTGGCTGATCATGCACTGATCACGTGGCTGATCATGCACTGATCATGTGGCTGATCATGCACTGATCACGTGGCTGATCATGCACTGATCACGTGGCTGATCATGCACTGATCACGTGGCTGATCATGCACTGATCACGTGACTGATCATGCACTGATCACGTGGCTGATCATGCACTGATCACGTGGCTGATCATGATCACTGATCACGTGACTGATCATGCACTGATCACGTGGCTGATCATGCACTGATCACGTGGCTGATCATGCACTGATCACGTGGCTGATCATGCACTGATCACGTGGCTGATCATGCACTGATCACACTGATCATGCACTGATCACGTGGCTGATCATGCACTGATCACTGATCATGCACTGATCACGTGACTGATCATGCACTGATCACGTGGCTGATCATGCACTGATCACGTGGCTGATCATGCACTGATCACGTGGCTGATCATGCACTGATCACGTGGCTGATCATGCACTGATCACGTGGCTGATCATGCACTGATCACGTGACTGATCATGCACTGATCACGTGGCTGATCATGCACTGATCACGTGGCTGATCATGCACTGATCACGTGCTGATCATGCACTGATCACGTGGCTGATCATGCACTGATCACGTGGCTGATCATGCACTGATCACGTGGCTGATCATGCACTGATCACGTGGCTGATCATGCACTGATCACGTGGCTGATCATGCACTGATCACGTGGCTGATCATGCACTGATCACGTGGCTGATCATGCACTGATCACGTGGCTGATCATGCACTGATCACGTGGCTGATCATGCACTGATCACGTGGCTGATCATGCACTGATCACGTGGCTGATCATGCACTGATCACGTGGCTGATCATGCACTGATCACGTGGCTGATCATGCACTGATCACGTGGCTGATCATGCACTGATCACGTGGCTGATCATGCACTGATCACGTGGCTGATCATGCACTGATCACGTGGCTGATCATGCACTGATCACGTGGCTGATCATGCACTGATCACGTGGCTGATCATGCACTGATCACGTGGCTGATCATGCACTGATCACGTGGCTGATCATGCACTGATCACGTGACTGATCATGCACTGATCACGTGGCTGATCATGCACTGATCACGTGGCTGATCATGCACTGATCACGTGGCTGATCATGCACTGATCACGTGGCTGATCATGCACTGATCACGTGGCTGATCATGCACTGATCACGTGACTGATCATGCACTGATCACGTGGCTGATCATGCACTGATCACGTGGCTGATCATGCACTGATCACGTGGCTGATCATACACTGATCACGTGACTGATCATGCACTCTTCACGTGCCTGATCATGCACTGATCACGTGGCTGATCATGCACTGATCACGTGGCTGATCATACACTGATCACGTGACTGATCATGCACTGATCACGTGCCTGATCATGCACTGATCACGTGGCTGATCATGCACTGATCACGAAGCTGATCATACACTGATCACGTGACTGTGCATGCACTGATCACGTGCCTGATCATGCACTGATCACGTGGCTGATCATGCACTGATCACGAAGCTGATCATACACTGATCACGTGACTGTGCATGCACTGATCACGTGGCTGATCATGCACTGATCACGTGGCTGATCATGCACTGATAACCTGGCTATCATACACTGATCACGTGACTGATCATGCACTCTTCACGTGCCTGATCATGCACTGATCACGTGGCTGATCATGCACTGATCACGTGGCTGATCATACACTGATCACGTGACTGATCATGCACTGATCACACGTGGCTGATCATGCACTGATCACGTGGCTGATCATGCACTGATCACGTGGCTGATCATGCACTGATCACGTGGCTGATGATCATGCACTGACGTGGCTGATCATGCACTGATCACGTGCTGATCATGCACTGATCACGTGGCTGATCATGCACTGATCACGTGGCTGATCATGCACTGATCACGTGGCTGATCATGCACTGATCACGTGGCTGATCATGCACTGATCACGTGGCTGATCATGCACTGATCACGTGGCTGATCATGCACTGATCACGTGGCTGATCATGCACTGATCACGTGGCTGATCATGCACTGATCACGTGGCTGATCATGCACTGATCACGTGGCTGATCATGCACTGATCACGTGGCTGATCATGCACTGATCACGTGCCTGATCATGCTGATCTGATCACGTGGCTGATCATGCACTGATCACGTGGCTGATCATGCACTGATCACGTGGCTGATCATGCACTGATCACGTGGCTGATCATGCACTGATCACGTGGCTGATCATGCACTGATCACGTGACTGATCATGCACTGATCACGTGGCTGATCATGCACTGATCACGTGGCTGATCATGCACTGATCACGTGGCTGATCATGCACTGATCACGTGCCTGATCATGCACTGATCACGTGGCTGATCATGCACTGATCACGTGGCTGATCATGCACTGATCACGTGGCTGATCATGCACTGATCACGTGGCTGATCATGCACTGATCACGTGGCTGATCATGCACTGATCACGTGGCTGATCATGCACTGATCACGTGACTGATCATGCACTGATCACGTGGCTGATCATGCACTGATCACGGCTGATCATGCACTGATCACGTGACTGATCATGCACTGATCACGTGGCTGATCATGCACTGATCACGTGGCTGATCATGCACTGATCACGTGGCTGATCATGCACTGATCACGTGGCTGATCATGCACTGATCACGTGGCTGATCATGCACTGATCACGTGCTGATCATGCACTGATCACGTGGCTGATCATGCACTGATCACGTGGCTGATCATGCACTGATCACGTGGCTGATCATGCACTGATCACGTGACTGATCATGCACTGATCACGTGGCTGATCATGCACTGATCACGTGGCTGATCATGCACTGATCACGTGGCTGATCATGCACTGATCACGTGGCTGATCATGCACTGATCACGTGGCTGATCATGCACTGATCACGTGACTGATCATGCACTGATCACGTGGCTGATCATGCACTGATCACGTGACTGATCATGCACTGATCACGTGACTGATCATGCACTGATCACGTGGCTGATCATGCACTGATCACGTGGCTGATCATGCACTGATCACGTGGCTGATCATGCACTGATCACGTGACTGATCATGCACTGATCACGTGGCTGATCATGCACTGATCACGTGGCTGATCATGCACTGATCACGTGGCTGATCATGCACTGATCACGTGGCTGATCATGCACACTGATCACGTGGCTGATCATGCACTGATCACGTGGCTGATCATGCACTGATCACGTGGCTGATCATGCACTGATCACGTGGCTGATCATGCACTGATCACGTGGCTGATCATGCACTGATCACGTGGCTGATCATGCACTGATCACGTGGCTGATCATGCACTGATCACGTGGCTGATCATGCACTGATCACGTGGCTGATCATGCACTGATCACGTGGCTGATCATGCACTGATCACGTGGCTGATCATGCACTGATCACGTGGCTGATCATGCACTGATCACGTGGCTGATCATGCACTGATCACGTGGCTGATCATGCACTGATCACGTGACTGATCATGCACTGATCACGTGGCTGATCATGCACTGATCACGTGGCTGATCATGCACTGATCACGTGGCTGATCATGCACTGATCACGTGGCTGATCATGCACTGATCACGTGGCTGATCATGCACTGATCACGTGGCTGATCATCATGCACTGATCACGTGGCTGATCATGCACTGATCACGTGGCTGATCATGCACTGATCACGTGGCTGATCATGCACTGATCACGTGGCTGATCATGCACTGATCACGTGGCTGATCATGCACTGATCACGTGGCTGATCATGCACTGATCACGTGGCTGATCATGCACTGATCACGTGACTGATCATGCACTGATCACGTGGCTGATCATGCACTGATCACGTGGCTGATCATGCACTGATCACCGTGGCTGATCATGCACTGATCACGTGACTGATCATGCACTGATCTGGCTGATCATGCACTGATCACGTGGCTGATCATGCACTGATCACGTGGCTGATCATGCACTGATCACGTGGCTGATCATGCACTGATCACGTGGCTGATCATGCACTGATCACGTGGCTGATCATGCACTGATCACGTGGCTGATCATGCACTGATCACGTGGCTGATCATGCACTGATCACGTGCTGATGATGCTGATCATGCACTGATCACTGATCGTGGCTGATCATGCACTGATCACGTGGCTGATCATGCACTGATCACGTGGCTGATCATGCACTGATCACGTGGCTGATCATGCACTGATCACGTGGCTGATCATGCACTGATCACGTGGCTGATCATGCACTGATCACGTGGCTGATCATGCACTGATCACGTGGCTGATCATGCACTGATCACGTGGCTGATCATGCACTGATCACGTGGCTGATCATGCACTGATCACGTGGCTGATCATGCACTGATCACGTGACTGATCATGCACTGATCACGTGGCTGATCATGCACTGATCACGTGGCTGATCATGCACTGATCACGTGGCTGATCATGCACTGATCACGTGGCTGATCATGCACTGATCACGTGGCTGATCATGCACTGATCACGTGGCTGATCATCACACTGATCACGTGACTGATCATGCACTGATCACGTGGCTGATCATGCACTGATCACGTGGCTGATCATGCACTGATCACGTGGCTGATCATGCACACTGATCACGTGGCTGATCATGCACTGATCTGGCTGATGCTGATCATGCACTGATCACGTGGCTGATCTGATGCACTGATCACGTGGCTGATCATGCACTGATCACGTGACTGATCATGCACTGATCACGTGGCTGATCATGCACTGATCACGTGGCTGATCATGCACTGATCACGTGGCTGATCATGCACTGATCACGTGGCTGATCATGCACTGATCACGTGGCTGATCATGCACTGATCACGTGGCTGATCATGCACTGATCACGTGGCTGATCATGCACTGATCACGTGGCTGATCATGCACTGATCACGTGGCTGATCATGCACTGATCACGTGGCTGATCATGCACTGATCACGTGGCTGATCATGCACTGATCACGTGGCTGATCATGCACTGATCACGTGACTGATCATGCACTGATCACGTGGCTGATCATGCACTGATCACGTGGCTGGCTGATCTGATCACACTGCTGATCATGCACTGATCACGTGGCTGATCATGCACTGATCACGTGGCTGATCATGCACTGATCACGTGACTGATCATGATCACTGATCTGATCACGTGGCTGATCATGCACTGATCACGTGGCTGATCATGCACTGATCGTGGCTGATCATGCACTGATCGCGTGGCTGATCATGCACTGATCACGTGGCTGATCATGCACTGATCACGTGGCTGATCATGCACTGATCACGTGGCTGATCATGCACTGATCACGTGGCTGATCATGCACTGATCACGTGGCTGATCATGCACTGATCACGTGGCTGATCATGCACTGATCACGTGGCTGATCATGCACTGATCACGTGGCTGATCATGCACTGATCACGTGGCTGATCATGCACTGATCACGTGGCTGATCATGCACTGATCACGTGGCTGATCATGCACTGATCACGTGGTGACTGATCATGCACTGATCACGTGGCTGATCATGCACTGATCACGTGGCTGATCATGCACTGATCACGTGGCTGATCATGCACTGATCACGTGGCTGATCATGCACTGATCACGTGGCTGATCATGCACTGATCACGTGGCTGATCATGCACTGATCACGTGACTGATCATGCACTGATCACGTGGCTGATCATGCACTGATCACGTGGCTGATCATGCACTGATCACGTGGCTGATCATGCACTGATCACGTGGCTGATCATGCACTGATCACGTGCTGATCATGCACTGATCACGTGGCTGATCATGCACTGATCACGTGGCTGATCATGCACTGATCACGTGGCTGATCATGCACTGATCACGTGGCTGATCATGCACTGATCACGTGGCTGATCATGCACTGATCACGTGGCTGATCATGATCACTGATCATCGTGCACTGATCATGCACTGATCACGATGGCTGATCATGCACTGATCACGTGCTGATCATGCACTGATCACGTGGCTGATCATGCACTGATCACGTGGCTGATCATGCACTGATCACGTGGCTGATCATGCACTGATCACGTGGCTGATCATGCACTGATCACGTGGCTGATCATGCACTGATCACGTGGCTGATCATGCACTGATCACGTGGCTGATCATGCACTGATCACGTGGCTGATCATGCACTGATCACGTGACTGATCTGATCATGCACTGATCACGTGGCTGATCATGCACTGATCACGTGGCTGATCATGCACTGATCACGTGGCTGATCATGCACTGATCACGTGACTGATCATGCACTGATCACGTGGCTGATCATGCACTGATCACGTGGCTGATCATGCACTGATCACGTGGCTGATCATGCACTGATCACGTACACTGATCATGCACTGATCACGTGACTGATCATGCACTGATCACGTGGCTGATCATGCACTGATCACGTGATCATGCACTGATCGTGGCTCACTGCACTGATCACGTGGCTGATCATGCACTGATCACGTGCTGATCATGCACTGATCACGTGGCTGATCATGCACTGATCACGTGGCTGATCATGCACTGATCACGTGGCTGATCATGCACTGATCACGCGTGGCTGATCATGCACTGATCACGTGGCTGATCATGCACTGATCACGTGGCTGATCATGCACTGATCACGTGGCTGATCATGCACACTGATCACGTGACTGATCATGCACTGATCACGTGGCTGATCATCACACTGATCACGTGACTGATCATGCACTGATCACGTGGCTGATCATGCACTGATCACGTGGCTGATCATGCACTGATCACGTGGCTGATCATGCACTGATCACGTGACTGATCATGCACTGATCACGTGGCTGATCATGCACTGATCACGTGGCTGATCATGCACTGATCACGTGGCTGATCATGCACTGATCACGTGGCTGATCATGCACTGATCACGTGGCTGATCACACTGATCATGCATCACTGATCACGTGACTGATCATGCACTGATCACGTGCTGATCATGCACTGATCACGTGGCTGATCATGCACTGATCACTGGCTGATCATGCACTGATCGTGTGCTGATCATGCACTGATCTGATCATGCACTGATCACGTGGCTGATCATGCACTGATCACGTGGCTGATCACGCACTGATCACGTGGCTGATCATGCACTGATCACGTGGCTGATCATGCACTGATCACGTGGCTGATCATGCACTGATCACGTGGCTGATCATGCACTGATCACGTGGCTGATCATGCACTGATCACGAAGCTGATCATACACTGATCACGTGTGGCTGATCATGCACTGATCACGTGGCTGATCATGCACTGATCACGTGGCTGATCATGCACTGATCACGTGGCTGATCATGCACTGATCGTGGCTGATCATGCACTGATCACGTGTCTGATCATGCACTGATCACGTGGCTGATCATGCACTGATCACGTGACTGATCATGCACTGATCACGTGGCTGATCATGCACTGATCACGTGGCTGATCATGCACTGATCACGTGCTGATCATGCACTGATCACGTGACTGATCATGCACTGATCACGTGCTGCTGATCATGCACTGATCACGTGGCTGATCATGCACTGATCACGTGCTGATCATGCACTGATCACGTGGCTGATCATGCACTGATCACGTGGCTGATGATGCTGATCATGCACTGATCACGTGGCTGATCATGCACTGATCACGTGGCTGATCATGCACTGATCACACTGGCTGCACTGATCACTGATCATGCGTGATCACGTGGCTGATCATGCACTGATCACGTGGCTGATCATGCACTGATCACGTGGCTGATCATGCACTGATCACGTGGCTGATCATGCACTGATCACGTGGCTGATCATGCACTGATCACGTGCTGATCATGCACTGATCACGTGGCTGATCATGCACTGATCACGTGGCTGATCATGCACTGATCACGTGGCTGATCATGCACTGATCACGTGGCTGATCATGCACTGATCACGTGATGCTGATCATGCACTGATCACGTGACTGATCATGCACTGATCACGTGGCTGATCATGCACTGATCACGTGGCTGATCATGATGCACTGATCACGTGGCTGATCATGCACTGATCACGTGACTGATCATGCACTGATCACGTGGCTGATCATGCACACGATCTGATCATGGCTGATCATGCACTGATCACGTGGCTGATCATGCACTGATCACGTGGCTGATCATGCACTGATCACGTGGCTGATCATGCACTGATCACGTGGCTGATCATGCACTGATCACGTGGCTGATCATGCACTGATCACGTGGCTGATCATGCACTGATCACGTGGCTGATCATGCACTGATCACGTGGCTGATCATCACTGATGCACTGATCACGTGGCTGATCATGCACTGATCATGCGTGCTGATCATGCACTGATCACGTGACTGATCATGCACTGATCACGTGGCTGATCATGCACTGATCACGTGGCTGATCATGCACTGATCATCGTGGCTGATCATGCACTGATCACGTGGCTGATCATGCACTGATCACGTGCTGATCATGCACTGATCACGTGGCTGATCATGCACTGATGATCATGCACTGATCATGCACTGATCACTGATCATGCACTGATCACGTGGCTGATCATGCACTGATCACGTGGCTGATCATGCACTGATCACGTGGCTGATCATGCACTGATCACGTGGCTGATCATGCACTGATCACGTGGCTGATCATGCACTGATCACGTGGCTGATCATGCACTGATCACGTGGCTGATCATGCACTGATCGTGGCTGATCATGCACACTGACGTGGCTGATCATCATGCACTGATCACGTGGCTGATCATGCACTGATCACGTGGCTGATCATGCACTGATCACGTGGCTGATCATGCACTGATCACGTGGCTGATCATGCACTGATCACGTGGCTGATCATGCACTGATGCGTGACTGATCATGCACTGATCGTGTGACTCTGATCATGCTGATCACGTGGCTGATCATGCACTGATCACGTGGCTGATCATGCACTGATGCACTGATCACACTGCTGACTGATCATGCACTGATCACGTGACTGATCATGCACTGATCACGTGGCTGATCATGCACTGATCACGTGTGCTGATCATGCACTGATCACGTGTGCTGATCATGCACTGATCACGTGGCTGATCATGCACTGATCACGTGCTGATCATGCACTGATCACGTGCACTGATCGTGGCTGATCATGCACTGATCACGTGCTGATGCACACTGATCGTGTGACTGATCATGCACTGATCGTGTGCTGATCATGCACTGATCACGTGGCTGATCATCATGCACTGATCACGTGGCTGATCATGCACTGATCACGTGGCTGATCATGCACTGATCACGTGGCTGATCATGCTGACTGATCACGTGCTGATCATCATGCACTGATCACGTGCTGATCATGCACTGATCACGTGGCTGATCATCATGATCACGATCTGATCGTGCACTGCTGATCATGCACTGATCACGTGGCTGATCATGCACTGATCACGTGGCTGATCATGCACTGATCACGTGGCTGATCATGCACTGATCACGTGGCTGATCATGCACTGATCACGTGGCTGATCATGCACTGATCACGTGGCTGATCATGCACTGATCACGTGGCTGATCATGCACTGATCACGTGGCTGATCATGCACTGATCACGTGGCTGATCATGCACTGATCACGTGGCTGATCATGCACTGATCACGTGACTGATCATGCACTGATCACGTGGCTGATCATGCACTGATCACGTGGCTGATCATGCACTGATCACGTGGCTGATCATGCACTGATCACGTGGCTGATCATGCACTGATCGTGTGACTGATCATGCACTGATCACGTGGCTGATCATGCACTGATCACGTGGCTGATCATGCACTGATCACGTGGCTGATCATGCACTGATCACGTGGCTGATCATGCACTGATCTGCTGCTGATCATGCACTGATGATGCTGATCTGATGCACTGATCACGTGGCTGATCATGCACTGATCGTGGCTGATCATGCACTGATCACGTGGCTGATCATGCACTGATCACGTGGCTGATCATGCACTGATCACGTGGCTGATCATGCACTGATCACGTGGCTGATCATGCACTGATCGTGCTGATGCTGATCATGCACTGATCGTGTGACTGCATCATGCACTGATCATGATCATGCACTGATCATGCTGATCTGATCACGTGGCTGATCATGCACTGATCACGTGGCTGATCATGCACTGATCACGTGACTGATCATGCACACTGATCACGTGGCTGATCATGCACTGATCACGTGGCTGATCATGCACTGATCATCACGTGGCTGATCATGATCACACTGATCACGTGGCTGATCATGCACTGATCACGTGCGTGGCTGATCATGCACTGATCACGTGACTGATCATGCACTGATCACGTGGCTGATCATGCACTGATCACGTGCTGATCATGCACACTGATCACGTGCTGATCATGCACTGATCACGTGATCTGATCATGCACACTGATCACGTGGCTGATCATGCACTGATGCACTGATCGTGTGCTGATCATCACTGATCACGTGGCTGATCATGCACTGATCACGTGGCTGATCATGCACTGATCACGTGACTGATCATGCACTGATCACGTGGCTGATGCACTGATCACGTGGCTGATCATGCACTGATCACGTGGCTGATCATGCACTGATCACGTGGCTGATCATGCACTGATCACGTGGCTGATCATGCACTGATCACGTGCTGATCATGCACTGATCACGTGGCTGATCATGCACTGATCACGTGGCTGATCATGCACTGATCACTGATCATCGTGGCTGATCATGCACTGATCACGTGGCTGATCATGCACTGATCATCGCGTGATCACTGATCGCATCTGACGTCACGTGCTGATCACACTGATCACGTGGCTGATCATGCACTGATCACGTGGCTGATCATGCACTGATCACGTGGCTGATCATGCACTGATCACGTGGCTGATCATGCACTGATCACGTGGCTGATCATGCACTGATCGTGGCTGATCATGCACTGATCATCACTGATCACTGATCACGTGGCTGATCATGCACTGATCACGTGGCTGATCATGCACTGATCACGTGGCTGATCATGCACTGATCACGTGGCTGATCATGCACTGATCATGCTGATGATCTGATCGTGCACTGATCATGATCTGATCACGTGGCTGATCATGCACTGATCACGTGGCTGATCATGCACTGATCACGTGCTGATCATGCACTGATCGTGGCTGATCATGCACTGATCACGCTGCTGATGCACTGATCACGTGACTGATCATGCACTGATCACGTGATCTGATGCACTGATGCACTGATCACGTGGCTGATCATGCATGATCACTGATGCATGCTGATCGCACACACTGATCACGTGACTGATCATGCACTGATCACGTGTGGCTGATCATGCACTGATCACGTGGCTGATCATGCACTGATCACGTGGCTGATCATGCACTGATCACGTGGCTGATCATGCTGATCACTGGCTGATCGTGACTGATCACACTGATCATGCACTGATCATGATCATGCACTGATCGTGTGCTGATCATGCACTGATCATGCACTGCTGATCATGCTGACTGATCATCGGCTGCTGATCATGCACTGATCTGATCACTGATCACTGATCTGATCACGTGGCTGATCATGCACTGACGTGGCTGATGCACTGATCGATCGTGACTGATCATGCACTGATGATCATGCTGCTGATCATGCACTGATCACGTGGCTGATCATGCACTGATCACGTGGCTGATCATGCACTGATCACGTGGCTGATCATGCACTGATCACGGCTGATCATGCACTGATCACGTGACTGATCATGCACTGATCACGTGGCTGATCATGCACTGATCACGTGGCTGATCATGCACTGATCACGTGGCTGATCATGCACTGATCACGTGGCTGATCATGCACTGATCACGTGGCTGATCATGCACACTGATCACGTGACTGATCATGCACTGATCACGTGGCTGATCATGCACTGATCACGTGGCTGATCATGCACTGATCACGTGCTGATCGTGCACTGATCACGTGCTGATCATCACGTGACGTGACTGATCATGCACTGATCACGTGGCTGATCATGCACTGATCACGTGGCTGATCATGCACTGATCACGTGCTGATCATGCACTGATCGCTGATGATCATGCACTGATCACGTGGCTGATCATGCACTGATCACGTGGCTGATCATCATGCACTGATCGTGGCTGATCATGCACTGATCGTGACTGATCATGCACTGATCACGTGGCTGATCATGCACTGATCACGTGGCTGATCATGCACTGATCACGTGGCTGATCATGCACTGATCACGTGACTGATCATGCACTGATCACGTGCTGATCATGCACTGATCGTGGCTGATCATGCACTGATCACTGGCTGATCATGCACTGATCACGTGACTGATCATGCACTGATCACGTGGCTGATCATGCACTGATCACGTGGCTGATCATGCACTGATCATCATGCACTGATCAATGGCTGATCATACACTGATCACGTGACTGATCATGCACTGATCACGTGGCTGATCATGCACTGATCACGTGGCTGATCATGCACTGATCACGTGCTGATGCACTGATCACGTGACTGATCATGCACTGATCACGTGGCTGATCATGCACTGATCGTGGCTGGCTGATCATGCACTGATGACGTGACTGATCATGCACTGATCACGTGGCTGATCATGCACTGATCACGTGCTGATCATGCACTGATCACGTGACTGATCATGCACTGATCACGTGGCTGATCATGCACTGATCGTGGCTGGCTGATCCACTGGCTGATCATGCACTGATCATGCACTGATCACGTGGCTGATCATGCACTGATCGTGTACTGATCATGCACTGATCACGTGGCTGATCATGCACTGATCACGTGGCTGATCATGCACTGATCGTGTGGCTGATGATCTGATCACGTGGCTGATCATGCACTGATCACGTGCACTGATCATGCACTGATCACGTGGCTGATCATTCACTGATCACGTGGCTGATCATGCACTGATCATCGTGATCTGATCATACACTGATCACGACTGACTGATCATGCACTGATCGTGGCTGATCATGCACATCATGCACTGACTGATCATACACTGATCACGTGACTGATCATGCACTGATCACGTGGCTGATCATGCACTGATCACGTGGCTGATCATGCACTGATCACGTGGCTGATCATCACTGATCACGTGACTGATCATGCACTGATCACGTGACTGATCATGCACTGATCACGTGGCTGATCATGCACTGATCACGTGGCTGATCATGCACTGATCACGTGACTGATCATGCACTGATCACGTGGCTGATCATGCTGATCACGTGGCTGATCATGCACTGATCACGTGGCTGATCATGCACTGATCACGTGGCTGATCATGCACTGATCACGTGGCTGATCATGCACTGATCGCGTGGCTGATCATCATACTCTGATCTGATGACTGATCATGCACATCACTGTGTGGCTGATCATGCACTGATCACGTGGCTGATCATGCACTGATCACGTGGCTGATCATGCACTGATCGATGCTGATCATGCACACTGATCGTGACTGATCATGCACTGATCACGTGGCTGATCATGCATGCACTGATCGCGTGGCTGATCATGCACTGATCACGTGGCTGATCATGCACTGATGGCTGATCATGCACTGATCGTGTGCTGATCATGCACTGATCACGTGATCATGCACTGATCATGCGTGGCTGATCATGCTGATCTGATCACTGATCATGCACTGCTGATCATGGCTGATCACTGATGATCATGTGGCTGATCATGCACTGATCACGTGGCTGATCATGCACTGATCACGTGGCTGATCATGCACTGATCACGTGACTGGCTGATCATGCACTGATCACGTGGCTGATCATGCACTGATCACGAGCTGATCATGCACTGATCACGTGGCTGATCATGCACTGATCACGTGCTGATCATGCACTGATCACGTGGCTGATCATGCACTGATCACGTGGCTGATCATGCACATGCACTGATCACGTGGCTGATCATGCACTGATCACGTGTGCTGATCATGCACTGATCACGTGGCTGATCATGCACTGATCACGTGGCTGATCATGCACTGATCACGTGGCTGATCATGCACACTGATCACTGGCTGATCATCATGCACTGATCACGTGCTGATCATGCACTGATCACGTGGCTGATCATGCACTGATCACGTGCTGATCATGCACACTGATCACGTGGCTGATCATGCACTGATCACGTGACTGATCATGCACTGATCACGTGACTGATCATGCACTGATCACGTGGCTGATCATGCACTGATCACGTGGCTGATCATGCACACTGATCACGTGGCTGATCATGCACTGATCGTGGCTGATCTGATCATGCACTGATCACGTGTGCTGATCATGCACTGATCGTGGCTGATCATGCACTGACGTGGCTGATCATGCACTGATCACGTGGCTGATCATGCACTGATCACGTGGCTGATCATGCACTGATCGTGGCTGATCATGCACTGATCACGTGGCTGATCATGCACTGATCACGTGGCTGATCATGCACTGATCACGTGACTGATCATGCACTGATCACGTGCTGATCATCATCGTGGCTGACTGATCACTGATCGTGGCTGATCATGCACTGATCATGTGACTGATCATGCACTGATCACGTGTGCTGATCATGCACTGATCACGTGTGGCTGATCATGCACTGATCATGCACTGATCATGCACTGATCACGTGCTGATCATGATCTGATCACGTGGCTGATCATGCACTGATCACGCTGCTGATCATGCACTGATCACGTGACTGATCATGCACTGATCACGTGGCTGATCATGCACTGATCACGTGACTGATCATGCATGATCACGTGGCTGATCATGCACTGATCACGTGCTGATCATGCACTGATCGTGTGCTGATCATGCACTGATCACGTGGCTGATCATGCACTGATCACGTGCTGATCATGCACTGATCACGTGGCTGATCATGCACTGATCACGTGTGACTGATCATGCACTGATCGTGGCTGATCATGCACTGATCACGTGGCTGATCATCATGCACTGATCACGTGACTGATCATGCACTGATCACGTGGCTGATCATGCACTGATCGTGGCTGATCATGCACTGATCACGTGGCTGATCATGCACTGATCACGTGACTGATCATGCACTGATCACGTGACTGATGCATGCACTGATCACGTGCGTGGGGATCATGCACTGATCACGTGGCTGATCATGCACTGATCACGTGGCTGATCATGCACTGATCACGTGGCTGATCATGCACTGATCACGTGGCTGATCATGCACTGATCATGGCTGACTGATCATGCACTGATCATGCACTGATCGTGGCTGATCATGCACTGATCACGTGCTGATCATGCACTGATCACGTGGCTGATCATGCACTGATCACGTGGCTGATCATGCACTGATCACGTGGCTGATCATGACTGATGATCACTGTGCTGATCATGCACTGATCACGTGGACTGATCATGCACTGATCACGTGGCTGATCATGCACTGATCACGTGGCTGATCATGCACTGATCACGTGGCTGATCATGCACTGATGATCTGTGACTGATCATGCACTGATCACTGCTGATCATGCACTGATCACGACTGGCTGATCATCACTGATCACGTGGCTGATCATGCACTGATCACGTGGCTGATGCACTGATCACGTGGCTGATCATGCACTGATCGTGACTGCTGATCATGCACTGATCACGTGGCTGATCATGCACTGATCACGTGCCTGATCATGCACTGATCACGTGGCTGTCATGCACTGATCACGTGGCTGATCATACACTGATCACGTGGCTGATCATGCACTGATCTGTGGCTGATCATGCACTGATCACGTGCTGATCATGCACTGATCACGTGGACTGATCATGCACATGACTGATCGCGTGGCTGATCATGCACTGATCACGTGGCTGATCATGCACTGATCACGTGGCTGATCATGCACTGATCACGTGCACTGATCACTGATGCGTGGCTGATCATGCACTGATCACGTGGCTGATCATGCACTGATCACGTGGCTGATCATGCACTGATCACGTGGCTGATCATGCACTGATCACGTGGCTGATCATGCACTGATCACGTGACTGATCATGCACTGATCACGTGGCTGATCATGCACTGATCACGTGGCTGATCATGCACTGATCACGTGGCTGATCATGCACTGATCACGTGGCTGATCATGCACTGATCACGTGGCTGATCATGCACTGATCACGTGGCTGATCATGCACTGATCGTGGCTGATCATGCACTGATCACGTGGCTGATCATGCACTGATCACGTGGCTGATCATGCACTGATCACGTGACTGATCATGCACTGATCACGTGGCTGATCATGCACTGATCACGTGGCTGATCATGCACTGATCACGTGGCTGATCATGCACTGATCACGTGGCTGATCATGCACTGATCACGTGGCTGATCATGCACTGATCACGTGGCTGATCATGCACTGATCACGTGGCTGATCATGCACTGATCACGTGGCTGATCATGCACTGATCACGTGGCTGATCATGCACTGATCACGTGGCTGATCATGCACTGATCATCGTGGCTGATCATGCACTGATCACGTGGCTGATCATGCACTGATCACGTGGCTGATCATGCACTGATCACGTGGCTGATCATGCACTGATCACGTGGCTGATCATGCACACTGATCGTGTGCTGATCTGATCATGCACTGATGATCACGTGGCTGATCATGCACTGATCGTGGCTGATCTGATCATGCACTGATCACGTGACTGATCATGCACTGATCACGTGGCTGATCATGCACTGATCACGTGGCTGATCATGCACACTGATCACGTGGCTGATCATGCACTGATCACGTGGCTGATCATGCACTGATCACGTGGCTGATCATGCACTGATCACGTGGCTGATCATGCACTGATCACGTGACTGATCATGCACTGATCACGTGGCTGATCATGCACTGATCACGTGGACGTGTGCTGATCATGCACTGATCACGTGATCACGTGGCTGATCATGCACTGATCACGTGGCTGATCATGCACTGATCACGTGGCTGATCATGCACTGATCACGTGGCTGATCATGCACTGATCACGTGGCTGATCATGCACTGATCACGTGGCTGATCATGCACTGATCACGTGGCTGATCATGCACTGATCACGTGGCTGATCATGCACTGATCACGTGGCTGATCATGCACTGATCACGTGGCTGATCATGCACTGATCACGTGGCTGATCATGCACTGATCACGTGGCTGATCATGCACTGATCACGTGGCTGATCATGCACTGATCACGTGACTGATCATGCACTGATCACGTGGCTGATCATGCACTGATCACGTGCTGCTGATCATGCACACTGATCACGTGGCTGATCATGCACTGATCACGTGATCTGATCATGCTGCACTGATCACGTGGCTGATCATGCACTGATCACGTGGCTGATCATGCACTGATCACGTGGCTGATCATGCACTGATCACGTGGCTGATCATGCACTGATCACGTGGCTGATCATGCACTGATCACGTGGCTGATCATGCACTGATCACGTGGCTGATCATGCACTGATCACGTGGCTGATCATGCACTGATCACGTGACTGATCATGCACTGATCACGTGCTGATCATGCACTGATCACGTGGCTGATCATGCACTGATCACGTGGCTGATCATGCACTGATCACGTGGCTGATCATGCACTGATCACGTGGCTGATCATGCACTGATCGTGTGACTGATCATGCATGCACTGATCACACACTGCTGATCATCATGCACTGATCACGTGGCTGATCATGCACTGATCACGTGGCTGATCATGCACTGATCATCGTGGCTGATCATGCACTGATCACGTGACTGATCATGCACTCTTCACGTGGCTGATCATGCACTGATCACGTGGCTGATCATGCACTGATCACGTGACTGATCATGCACTGATCACGTGCTGATCATGCACTGATCACGTGATGATCACTGATCACTGATCACGTGGCTGATCGCACTGATCTGATGATCGTGGCTGATCATGCACTGATCACGTGACTGATCATGCACTGATCACGTGGCTGATCATGCACTGATCACGTGGCTGATCATGCACTGATCACGTGGCTGATCATGCACTGATCACGTGGCTGATCATGCACTGATCACGTGGCTGATCATGCACTGATCACGTGGCTGATCATGCACTGATCACGTGGCTGATCATGCACTGATCGTGACTGATCATGCACTGATCACGTGGCTGATCATGCACTGATCACGTGGCTGATCATGCACTGATCACGTGGCTGATCATGCACTGATCACGTGGCTGATCATGCACTGATCACGTGATCTGATCATGCACTGATCACGTGGCTGATGGCTGCACTGATCACGCACTGATCATGCACTGATCACGTGGCTGATCATGCACTGATCACCGTGGCTGATCATGCACTGATCACGTGGCTGATCATGCACTGATCACGTGGCTGATCATGCACTGATCACGTGACTGCTGATCATGCACTGATCACGTGCTGATCATGCACTGATCACGTGACTCATGCACTGATCACACTGACTGATCATGCACTGCGTGGCTGATCATGCACTGATCACGTGGCTGATCATGCACTGATCGTGGCTGATCATGCACTGATCACGTGGCTGATCATGCACTGATCACGTGGCTGATCATGCACTGATCACGTGACTGATCATGCACTGATCACGTGGCTGATCATGCACTGATCACGTGGCTGATCATGCACTGATCACGTGGCTGATCATGCACTGATCACGTGGCTGATCATGCACTGATCACGTGGCTGATCATGCACTGATCACGTGGCTGATCATGCACTGATCACGTGGCTGATCATGCACTGATCACGTGACTGATCATGCACTGATCACGTGGCTGATCATGCACTGATCACGTGGCTGATCATGCACTGATCACGTGCTGATCATACACTGATCACGTGACTGACTGATCATGCACTGATCACGTGGCTGATCATGCACTGATCACGTGGCTGATCATGCACTGATCACGTGGCTGATCATGCACTGATCACGTGACTGATCATGCACTGATCATGCGTGGCTGATCATGCACTGATCACGTGGCTGATCATGCACTGATCACGTGCTGATGATGCACTGATCACGTGGCTGATCATGCACTGATCACGTGGCTGATCATGCACTGATCACGCTGATCATGCACTGATCACGTGGCTGATCATGCACTGATCACGTGGCTGATCATGCACTGATCACGTGGCTGATCATGCACTGATCACGTGGCTGATCATGCACTGATCACGTGGCTGATCATGCACTGATCACGTGGCTGATCATGCACTGATCACGTGGCTGATCATGCACTGATCACGTGGCTGATCATGCACTGATCACGTGGCTGATCATGCACTGATCACGTGGCTGATCATGCACTGATCACGCACTGATGATCACGTGGCTGATCATGCACTGATCATCGTGGCTTGATCATGACTGATCACGTGGCTGATCATGCACTGATCACGTGGCTGATCATGCACTGATCACGTGACTGATCATGCACTGATCACGTGGCTGATCATGCACTGATCACGTGGCTGATCATGCACTGATCACGTGGCTGATCATGCACTGATCGTGTGCTGATCATGCACTGATCACGTGGCTGATCATGCACTGATCACGTGGCTGATCATGCACTGATCACGTGATCTGATGATCATGCACTGATCGATCATGTGGCTGATCATGCACTGATCACGTGGCTGATCATGCACTGATCACGTGGCTGATCATCACTGATCACGTGGCTGATCATGCGTGACTGATCGCTGATCACTCTGATCACGCACTGATGCGTGGCTGATCATGCACTGATCACGTGGCTGATCATGCACTGATCACGTGGCTGATCATGCACTGATCACGTGCTGATCATGCACTGATCACGTCGTGACTGATCATGCACTGATCACGTGGCTGATCATGCACTGATCACGTGGCTGATCATGCACTGATCACGTGGCTGATCATCATGCACTGATCATGTGCTGATCATGCACTGATCACGTGACTGATCATGCACTGATCACGTGGCTGATCATGCACTGATCACGTGCTGATCATGCACTGATCACGTGGCTGATCATGCACTGATCACGTGGCTGATCATGCACTGATCACGTGGCTGATCATGCACTGATCACGTGGCTGATCATGCACTGATCACGTGGCTGATCATGCACTGATCACGTGGCTGATCATGCACTGATCACGTGGCTGATCATGCACTGATCACGTGACTGATCATGCACTGATCACGTGGCTGATCATGCACTGATCACGTGGCTGATCATGCACTGATCACGTGGCTGATCATGCACTGATCACGTGGCTGATCATGCACTGATCACGTGGCTGATCATGCACACGATCACTGATCATGCACTGATCACGTGGCTGATCATGCACTGATCACGTGGCTGATCATGCACTGATCACGTGGCTGATCATGCACTGATCACGTGGCTGATCATGCACTGATCACGTGGCTGATCATGCACTGATCACGTGAGCTGATCATGCACTGATCACGTGGCTGATCATGCACACTGATCACGTGACTG
This sequence comes from Bos mutus, assembly GCF_027580195.1. Taxonomy (NCBI): domain Eukaryota; kingdom Metazoa; phylum Chordata; class Mammalia; order Artiodactyla; family Bovidae; genus Bos; species Bos mutus. The sequence goes on from NW_027220260.1 coordinate 27,372, forward strand.
ATCATGCACTGATCACGTGGCTGATCATGCACTGATCACGTGGCTGATCATGCACTGATCACGTGGCTGATCATGCACTGATCACGTGGCTGATCATGCACTGATCACGTGGCTGATCATCATGCACTGATCACGTGGCTGATCATGCACTGATCACGTGGCTGATCATGCACTGATCACGTGGCTGATCATGCACTGATCACGTGACTGATCATGCACTGATCACGTGACTGATCATGCACTGATCACGTGGCTGATCATGCACTGATCACGTGACTGATCATGCACTGATCACTGTGGCTGATCATGCACTGATCACGTGGCTGATCATGCACTGATCACGTGGCTGATCATGCACTGATCACGTGGCTGATCATGCACTGATCACGTGGCTGATCATGCACTGATCACGTGGCTGATCATGCACTGATCACGTGACTGATCATGCACTGATCACGTGGCTGATCATGCACTGATCACGTGGCTGATCATGCACACTGATCACGAGCTGCTCATGCACTGATCGTGGCTGATCACTGATCACGTGACTGATCATGCACTGATCACGTGGCTGATCATGCACTGATCACGTGGCTGATCATGCACTGATCACGTGGCTGATCATGCACTGATCACGTGGCTGATCATGCACTGATCACGTGGCTGATCATGCACTGATCACGTGGCTGATCATGCACTGATCACGTGGCTGATCATGCACTGATCACGTGGCTGATCATGCACTGATCACGTGGCTGATCATGCACTGATCACGTGGCTGATCATGCACTGATCACGTGGCTGATCATGCACTGATCACGTGGCTGATCATGCACTGATCACGTGGCTGATCATGCACTGATCACGTGGCTGATCACACTGATCACGTGGCTGATCATGCACTGATCACGTGGCTGATCATGCACTGATCACGTGGCTGATCATGCACTGATCACGTGACTGATCATGCACTGATCACGTGGCTGATCATGCACTGATCACGTGCTGATCATGCACTGATCACGTGGCTGATCATGCACTGATCACGTGGCTGATCATGCACTGATCACGTGGCTGATCATGCACTGATCACGTGGCTGATCATGCACTGATCACGTGACTGATCATGCACTGATCACGTGGCTGATCATGCACTGATCACGTGGCTGATCATGCACTGATCACGTGGCTGATCATGCACTGATCACGTGGCTGATCATGCACTGATCACGTGCTGATCATGCACTGATCACGTGGCTGATCATGCACTGATCACGTGGCTGATCATGCACTGATCGTGGCTGATCATGCACTGATCACGTGGCTGATCATGCACTGATCACGTGGCTGATCATGCACTGATCACGTGGCTGATCATGCACTGATCACGTGGCTGATCATGCACTGATCACGTGGCTGATCATGCACTGATCACGTGGCTGATCATGCACTGATCACGTGGCTGATCATGCACTGATCACGTGGCTGATCATGCACTGATCACGTGGCTGATCATGCACTGATCACGTGACTGATCATGCACTGATCACGTGGCTGATCATGCACTGATCACGTGGCTGATCATGCACTGATCACGTGGCTGATCATGCACTGATCACGTGGCTGATCATGCACTGATCACGTGGCTGATCATGCACTGATCACGTGGCTGATCATGCACTGATCACGTGGCTGATCATGCACTGATCACGTGGCTGATCATGCACTGATCACGTGGCTGATCATGCACTGATCACGTGGCTGATCATGCACTGATCACGTGGCTGATCATGCACTGATCACGTGGCTGATCATGCACTGATCACGTGGCTGATCATGCACTGATCACGTGGCTGATCATGCACTGATCACGTGGCTGATCATGCACTGATCACGTGGCTGATCATGCACTGATCACGTGGCTGATCATGCACTGATCACGTGGCTGATCATGCACTGATCACGTGGCTGATCATGCACTGATCACGTGGCTGATCATGCACTGATCACGTGGCTGATCATGCACACTGATCACGTGGCTGATCATGCACTGATTCACTGCTGATCATGCACTGATCACGTGCTGATCATGCACTGATCACGTGCTGATCATGCACTGATCGTGTGCTGATCATGCACTGATCACGTGGCTGATCATGCACTGATCACGTGGCTGATCATGCACTGATCACGTGGCTGATCATGCACTGATCACGTGGCTGATCATGCACTGATCACGGCTGATCATGCACTGATCACGTGGCTGATCATGCACTGATCACGTGGCTGATCATGCACTGATCACGTGGCTGATCATGCACTGATCACGTGGCTGATCATGCACTGATCACGTGGCTGATCATGCACTGATCACGTGGCTGATCATGCACTGATCACGTGGCTGATCATGCACTGATCACGTGTGGCTGATCATGCACTGATCACGTGGCTGATCATGCACTGATCACGTGGCTGATCATGCACTGATCACGTGGCTGATCATGCACTGATCACGTGACTGATCATGCACACTGATCACGTGGCTGATCATGCACTGATCACGTGGCTGATCATGCACTGATCACGTGGCTGATCATGCACTGATCACGTGGCTGATCATGCACTGATCACGTGACTGATCATGCACTGATCACGTGGCTGATCATGCACTGATCACGTGGCTGATCATGCACTGATCACGTGACTGATCATGCACTGATCACGTGGCTGATCATGCACTGATCACGTGGCTGATCATCATGCACTGATCACGTGGCTGATCATACACTGATCACGTGACTGATCATGCACTGATCACGTGGCTGATCATGCACTGATCACGTGGCTGATCATGCACTGATCACGTGGCTGATCATGCACTGATCACGTGGCTGATCATGCACTGATCACGTGGCTGATCATGCACTGATCACGTGGCTGATCATGCACTGATCACGTGGCTGATCATGCATGACTGATCATGCACTGATCACGTGGCTGATCATGCTGATCACGTGGCTGATCATGCACTGATCACGTGGCTGATCATGCACTGATCACGTGACTGATCATGCACTGATCACGTGGCTGATCATGCACTGATGTGGCTGATCATGCACTGATCACGTGGCTGATCATGCACTGATCACGTGACTGATCATGCACTGATCACGTGTGCTGATCATGCACTGATCACGTGGCTGATCATGCACTGATCACGTGGCTGATCATGCACTGATCACGTGGCTGATCATGCACTGTGGCTGATCATGCACTGATCACGTGGCTGATCATGCACTGATCACGTGGCTGATCATGCACTGATCACGTGGCTGATCATGCACTGATCACGTGGCTGATCATGCACTGATCACGTGGCTGATCATGCACTGATCACGTGGCTGATCATGCACTGATCACGTGGCTGATCATGCACTGATCACGTGGCTGATCATGCACTGATCACGTGACTGATCATGCACTGATCACGTGGCTGATCATGCACTGATCACGTGGCTGATCATGCACTGATCACGTGGCTGATCATGCACTGATCACGTGGCTGATCATGCACTGATCACGTGGCTGATCATGCACTGATCACGTGGCTGATCATGCACTGATCACGTGGCTGATCATGCACTGATCACGTGACTGACTGATCATCATCATGCACTGATCACGTGACTGATCATGCACTGATCACGTGGCTGATCATGCACTGATCACGTGGCTGATCATGCACTGATCACGTGGCTGATCATGCACTGATCACGTGGCTGATCATGCTGATCACTGGCTGACGCACTGCTGATCATGCACACTGATCGTGCACTGATCATGCACTGATCATGCACGTGCTGATCTGATCATGCACTGATCACGTGGCTGATCATGCACTGATCACGTGGCTGATCATGCACTGATCACGTGGCTGATCATGCACTGATCACGTGGCTGATCATGCACTGATCACGTGGCTGATCATGCACTGATCACGTGGCTGATCATGCACTGATCACGTGGCTCATCATGATGATCATGTGGCTGATCATGCACTGATCACGTGGCTGATCATGCACTGATCACGTGGCTGATCATGCACTGATCACGTGGCTGATCATGCACTGATCACGTGGCTGATCATGCACACTGATCACGTGGCTGATCATGCACTGATCACGTGGCTGATCATCATGCACTGATGATCACGTGGCTGATCATGCACTGATCACGTGGCTGATCATGCACTGATCACGTGGCTGATCATGCACTGATCACGTGGCTGATCATGCACTGATCACGTGGCTGATCATGCACTGATCACGTGGCTGATCATGCACTGATCACGTGGCTGATCATGCACTGATCACGTGGCTGATCATGCACTGATCACGTGGCTGATCATGCACACTGATCATCACGTGGCTGATCATGCACTGATCACGTGGCTGATCATGCACTGATCACGTGGCTGATCATGCACTGATCACGTGGCTGATCATGCACTGATCACGTGGCTGATCATGCACTGATCACGTGGCTGATCATGCACTGATCACGTGGCTGATCATGCACTGATCACGTGGCTGATCATGCACTGATCACGTGGCTGATCATGCACTGATCACGTGGCTGATCATGCACTGATCACGTGGCTGATCATGCACTGATCACGTGGCTGATCATGCACTGATCACGTGGCTGATCATGCACTGATCACGTGGCTGATCATGCACTGATCACGTGACTGATGCACTGATCGTGGCTGATCATGCACACTGATCACGTGGCTGATCATGCACTGATCACGTGGCTGATCATGCACTGATCACGTGGCTGATCATGCACTGATCACGTGGCTGATCATGCACTGATCACGTGGCTGATCATGCACTGATCACGTGACTGATCATGCACTGATCACGTGACTGATCATGCACTGATCACGTGGCTGATCATGCACTGATCACGTGGCTGATCATGCTGATCACGTGACTGATCATGCACTGATCACGTGGCTGATCATGCACTGATCACGTGGCTGATCATGCACTGATCACGTGGCTGATCATGCACTGATCACGTGGCTGATCATGCACTGATCACGTGACTGATCATGCACTGATCACGTGGCTGATCATGCACTGATCTGACTGATCATGCACTGATCACGTGGCTGATCATGCACTGACTGATCGTCACTGCTGATCATGCACTGATCACGTGGCTGATCATGCACTGATCACGTGGCTGATCATGCACTGATCACGTGGCTGTCATGCACTGATCGCGTGGCTGATCATGCACTGATCACGTAACTGATCATGCACTGATCACGTGGCTGATCATGCACTGATCACGTGGCTGATCATGCACTGATCACGTGACTGATCATGCACTGATCACGTAACTGATCATGCACTGATCACGTGGCTGATCATGCACTGATCACGTGACTGATCATGCACTGATCACGTGACTGATCATGCACTGATCATCATCATGCACTGATTCACGTGGCTGATCATGCACTGATCACGTGGACTGATCATGCACTGATCACGTGACTGATCATGCACTGATCACGTGGCTGATCATGCACTGATCACGTGGCTGATCATGCACTGATCACGTGGCTGATCATGCACTGATCACGTGACTGATCATGCACTGATCACGTGGCTATCATGCACTGATCACGTGGCTGATCATGCACTGATCACGTGACTGATCATGCACTGATCACGTGGCTGATCATGCACACTGATCACGTGGCTGATCATACACTGATCACGGACTGATCATGCACTGATCACGTGGCTGATCATGCACTGATCACGTGGCTGATCATGCACACTGATCACGTGCCTGGTCATGCACTGATCACGTGACTGATCATGCACTGATCACGTGGCTGATCATGCACTGATCACGTGGATGATCATGCACTGATTACGTGCCTGATCATGCACTGATCACGTGACTGATCATGAACTGATCACGTGGCTGATCATGCACTGATCACGTGGCTGATCATACACTGATCACGTGTCTGATCATGCACTGATCACGTGGGCTGATCATACACTGATCACGTAGCTGATCATGCACTGATCACGTGTCTGATCATGCACTGATCACGTGGCTGATCATGCACTGATCACGTGAGCTGATCATGCACTGATCACGTGACTGATCATGCACTGATCACACGTGGCTGATCATGCACTGATCACGTGACTGATCATGCACTGATCACGTGACTGATGATCATGCACTGATCACGTGGCTGATCATGCACTGATTACGTGGCTGATCATGCAATGATCACGTGGCTGATCATGCACTGATCACGTGGCTGCACACTGTCACGTGACTGATCATGCACTGATCACGTGGCTGATCATGCACTGATCACGTGACTGATCATGCACTGATCACGTGGCTGATCATGCACTGATCGTGACTGATCATGCAACTGATCACGTGGCTGATCATGCACCGTTCAGGTGACTGATCATACACCTATCAGGTGACTGATCATGCACTGATCACGTGGCTATCATGCACTGTTCACGTGGCTGATCATACACTGATCATCTGCCTGGTCATGCACTGATCACGTGACTAATCATGAACTGATCACGTGCTGATCATGCACTGATCACCTGGCTGATCATGCACTGATCACGTGGCTATCATGCACTGATCACGTGGCTATCATGCACTGATCACCTGGCTGATCATGCACTGATACCGTGACTGAGCATGGACTGATCACATGACTATCATGCAGTGATCACGTGACTTAATGGCGCTGATCACGTGACTGATCATGCACTGATCATGTTTGCTATCATACACTGATCATGTGCCTCTGGAGGCAATAAACAAAGAACTGATAGGCACTGAATCAAACAGTCAGCAGGCAATAATCATGGAACTCAGCTGTGAGCTGATCATGCTGCTCAGCTGGCAATAATCATGCAGCTGAGCAGGTGGCTGGAATGCACACAGCACAGCTGGCTGAATTGTCAAGCAGATGACAGGCAGGAATCGTGCAGCTCAGCTGGCAATTGTCAAGCAGATGAGCAGACAGTAATCACCCAGCTCAGCAGGCCCTGATAACATGACTGATCATGCACCTTTCATGTGGCTGATCATACACTGATCACGTGATTGATCATGCACTGATCACTTGGATATCATGCACTGATCACGTGGCTGATCATACACTGTTCACGTGTCTGACCATGCACTGATCACGTGGCTGATCATACACTGATCACGTAAATGATCATGCACTGATCACATGGCTATCATGCACTGATCATGTGGCTGAACATGCACTGATCACGTGATCATGATCATGCGTGGCTGATCACGTGGCTGATCATGCACTGATGACGTGGCTGATCATGCACTGATCACGGGACTCATCATGCACTGATCACGTGGCTGATCTTGCACTGATCACGTGGCTGATCATACACTCATCACGTGACTGATCATGCACTCATCACGACACTATCATGCATTGATTCCATGACTCACATGCACTGATCACGTGGATGTTCATACACTGATCACGTGACTGATCATGCACTGATCACGTGACTGATCAAGCTCTGATCACGTGGCTGATCATGCACTGATCAATTGGCTGGTCATACACTGATCATGTGCCTGGTCATGCACAGATTACATGACTGATCATGAACTGATCACGTGACTAATCATGCACTGATCACGTGGCTATCATGCACTGATCACGTGGATGGTCATACACTGATCACATGCCTCGTCATGCACAGATTACGTGACTGATCATGCACTGATCACGTGACTGATCATGCACTGATCACGTGGCTATCATGCACTGATCACGTGCCTGATCATGCAATGATCATGTAGCTACCATGTACCGATCACGTGATTGATCATATACCCATCAGGTGACGGATCATGCACTGATCACGTGGCTATCATGCACTGTTCACGTGGCTGATCATACACTGATCACCTGCCTGATCATGCACTGATCACGTGACTAATCATGAACTGATCACGTAGCTATCATGCACTGATCACCTGGCTGATCATGCACTGATCACGTGGCTATCATGCAACTGATCACGTGGCTATCATGCACTGATCACGTGGCTGATCATGCACTGATACCGTGACTGAGCATGGACTGATCACATGACTATCATGTAGTGATCACGTGACTTAATGGCGCTGATCATGTGACTGATCATGCGCTGATCATGTTTGCTATCATACACTGATCATGTGCCTCTGGAGGCAATAAACAAAGAGCTGAGTAGGCACGAATCAAACAGTCAGCAGGCAATAATCATGGAACTCAGCTGTGAGGAATCATGCTGCTCAGCTGGCAATAATCAAGCAGCTGAGCAGGCAGGAATTACGCAGCACAGCTGGCAATTGTCAAGCAGATGACAGGCAGGAATCGTGCAGCTCAGCTGGCAATTGTCAAGCAGATGAGCAGCAGTAATCACCCAGCTCAGCAGGCCTGATCACGTGACTGAGCATGCACTGTTCACGTGGCTGATCATACACTGATCACGTGATTGATCATGCACTGATCACTTGGATATCATGCACTGATCACGTGGCTGATCATACACTGTTCACGTGTCTGACCATGCACTGATCACGTGGCTGATCATACACTGCTCACGTAAATGATCATGCACTGATCACGTGGCTATCATGCACTGATCACGTGGCTGATCACACACCTGTCACGTGAACTGAACTGATTGCACTGATCACGTGGCTGATCATGGCACTCATGCACTGATCACGTGGCTGATCAGACTCTGCTCACATAACTGATCATGCACACATCAGGTGGCTATCATGCACTGCTCACGTGGCTGGTCATGCAATAATCACAGAGCTATCATATACTGGTCACGTGACTCATCATGCACAGATCACGTAAATGATCATGCACTCTTCACGTGACTGATTATGTACTGATCACGTGACTGATCATGCACTGATCACGTGGCTATCATGCACTGCTCACGTGGTGATCATGCAATGATCACGTAGCAACCATGTACTGGTCACGTGACTGATCATACACTGATCACGTAATTGATCCTGCACTGATCACGTAGCTCATCATGCACTGATCACGTGGCTATAATTCACTGATCATGTGGCTGATTATACACTGTTCACATGTCTGATCATGCACTGATCACATGGATGATCATACACTGCTCACGTAGCTGATCATGCACTGATCACGTGTCTATCATGCAGTGCTCACATGGCTGATCCTGCAATGACCACGTAGCTAAAATGTACTGGTCACGTGACTGATCATGCAATGGTCACGTAATTGATCATGCACTGATCAGGTGACTGATCATGCACTGATCACGTGGCTATCATGCATGCACTCACGTGGCTGATCATGCAATGATCACGTAGCTATCATGCACTGTCACGTGACTGGTCATACACTGATCAGGTGAAGGATCATGCACTGATCACGTGGCTATCATGCACTGTACTCACGTGGCTGATCATGCAATGATCATGTAGCTACCATGTACCGGTCACGTGACTGATCATACACCCATCAGGTGACGGATCATGCACTGATCACGTGGCTATCATGCACTGTTCACGTGGCTCATCATACACTGATCACCTGCCTGGTCATGCACAGATCACGTGACTAATCATGAACTGATCACGAGCTATCATGCACTGATCACCTCCTGATCATGCACTGATCTCGTGGCTATCATGCAATGATCACGTGGCTATCATGCACTGATCACGTGGCTGATCATGCAATGATACCGTGACTGAGCATGGACTGATCACATGACTATCATGTAGTGATCACGTGACTTAATGGCGCTGATCATGTGACTGATCATGCGCTGATCATGTTTGCTATCATACACTGATCATGTGCCTCTGGAGGCAATAAACAAAGAGCTGAGTAGGCACGAATCAAACAGTCAGCAGGCAATAATTATGGAACTCAGGTGTGAGGAATCATGCTGCTCAGCTGGCAATAATCAAGCAGCTGAGCAGGCAGGAATTACACAGCACAGCTGGCAATTGTCAAGCAGATGACAGGCAGGAATCGTGCAGCTCAGCGGCAATTGTCAAGCAGATGAGCAGACAGTAATCACCCAGCTCAGCAGGCCCTGATCACGTGACTGAGCATGCACTGTTCACCTGGATGATCATACACTGATCACGTGATTGATCATGCACTGATCACTTGGATATCATGCACTGATCACGTGGCTGATCATACACTGTTCACGTGTCTGACCATGCACTGATCACGTGGCTGATCATGCACTGCTCACGTAAATGATCATGCACTGATCACGTGGCTGGCTATCATGCACTGATCACGTGGCTGAACATGCACTGATCACGTGACTGATCATGCACTGATGACGTGGCTGATCATGCACTGATGACGTGGCTGATCATGCACTGATCACGGGACTCATCATGCACTGATCACGACGCTATCATGCATTGATTACATGACACCATCATGCACTGATCACGTGGATGATCATACACTGATCACGTGACTGATCATGCACTGATCACGTGGCTATCATGCACTGATCACTTGGATGGTCACACACCGATCACATGCCTGGTCATGCACAGATTATGTGACTGATCATGCACTGATCACGTGACTGATCATGCACTGATCACGTGGCAATCATGCACTACTCACGTGGCTGATCATGCAATGATCATGTAGCTATCATGTACCGTCACGTGACTGAACATACACACATCAGGTGACGGATCATGCACTGATCACGTGGCTATCATGCCCTGTTCACGTGGCTCATCATACACTGATCACCTGCCTGGTCATGCACAGATCACGTGACTAATCATGAACTGATCACGGAGCTATCATGCACTGATCACCTGGCTGATCATGCACTGATCACGTGGCTCTCATGCACTGATCACGTGATCATGCACTGATCACGTGCACTGATCACTGATCACGTGGCTATCATGCACTGATCACGTGGCTGATCATGCACTGATACTGTGACTGAGCATGCACTGATCACATGACTATCATGTAGTGAGTGATCACGTGACTTAATGGCGCTGATCATGTGACTGATCATGCGCTGATCATGTTTGCTATCATACACTGATCATGTGCCTCTGGAGGCAATAAACAAAGAGCTGAGTAGGCACGAATTAAACAGTCAGCAGGCAATAATCATGGAACTCAGCTGTGAGGAATCATGCTGCTCAGCTGGCAATAATCAAGCAGCTGAGCAGGCAGGAATTACACAGCACAGATGGCAATTGTCAAGCAGATGAGCAGGCAGTAATCACAAGGCTCAGCAGGCCCTGATCACGTGACTGAGCATGCACTGTTCACGTGGCTGATCAGGCACACCTGTCACGTGACTGATCATGCACTGATCACGTGGCTGATCATGCACTGATCACGTGGCTGATCATACACTGCTCACGTAACTGATCATGCACTGATCACGTGGCTATCATGCACTGTTCACGTGGCTGATCATGCAATTATCACGTAGCTATCATATACTGGTCACGTGAATGATCATGCACAGATCACGTGGATGATCATGCACTGATCACGTGCTGATCATCATCACTGATCACGTGATATCATGCACTGATCACGTGGCTGATCACACACGTATCACATGACTGATCATGAACTGATCACGTGGCTATCATGCACTCATCACGTGCTGATCATGCATGATCACTGATATCATGCACTGATCACGTGGCTGATCACACACGATCACGTGACTGATCATGCACTGATCACGTGACTGATCATGCACTGATCACGTGGACTGATCATGCACTGATCACGTGGCTGATCATGCACTGATCACGTGGCTGATCATGCACTGATCACGTGACTGATCACTGATCACGTGACTGATCACGTGACTGATCACGTGCACTGATCACACTGGCTGATCATGCACTGATCACGTGACTGATCATGCACTGATCACGTGGCTGATCATGCACTGATCACGTGACTGATCATGCAATGATCACGAGCTATCATGCACTGATCACGTGACTGATCATGCACTGATCACGTGGCTGATCATGCACTGATCACATGGCTGATCACGCACTGATCACGTGGCTGATCACACACTGATCACGTGACTGATCATGCACTGATCACGTGACTAATCATGCAGTGATCACCTGTCTATCCTGCACTGATCACGTGGATATCATGCACTGATCACGTGGCTGATCATGCACTGTATCACGTGACTGATCATGCACTGATCACATGGCTATCATGCACTGATCACGTGGCTATCATGCACTGATCACGTGGCTGATCATGCAATGATCACCTAGCTACCATGTACTGGTCACGTGACTGATCATGCACTGATCACGTAATTGATCATGCACTGATCACGTGGCTGATCATGCACTGATCACGTGACTGATCATGCACTGATCACGTGACTGATCATGCACTGATCACCTGGCTATCATGCACTGCTCACGTGGCTGATCATGCAATGATCACGTGGCTACCATGTACTGGTCACATGACTGATCATGCACTGATCACGTAAATTGATCATGCACTGATCACCTGGCTTATCATGCATTGATCATGTGACTGATCATGTGCTGATCATGTTTGGTGTCACACACTGATCATGTGCCTCTGGAGGCAATGAACATAGAGCTTAGTAGGCAAGATTCAGTCAGCAGGCTATAATCATGGAACTCAGCTCTGAGAAATCATGCTGCTCAGCTGGCAATAATCAAGCAGCTGAGCAGGCAGGAATTACACAGCACAGCTGGCAATTGTCAAGCAGATGACAGGCGGGAATCGTGCAGTTCAGCTGGCAATTGTCAAGCAGATGAGCAGACAGTGACCACGCAGCTCAGCAGGCCCTGATCACGTGACTGAGCATGCACTGTTCACAACTGGCTGATCATCACACTGATCATCGTGATTGATCATGCACTGATCACGTGGATATCATGCACTGAACACGTGGCTGATCATGCACTGTTCACGTGTCTGACCATGCACTGATCACGTGGCTGATCATGCACTGATCACGTGGCTGATGCTCACGTAACTGATCATGCACACATCACGTGGCTATCATGCACTGCTCACGTGGCTGATCATGGAATGATCACATAACTACCATATACTGGTCACGTGACTGATCATGCACAGATCACGTAAATGATCATGCACTGTTCACGTGACTGATCACGCACTGATCACGTGACTGATCATGCACTGATCACGTGGCTATCATGCTCTGCTCACGTGGCTGATCATGCAATGATCATGTAGCTACCATGTACCGATCACGTGATTGATCATATACCCATCAGGTGACGGATCATGCACTGATCACGTGGCTATCATGCACTGTTCACGTGGCTGATCATACAATGATCACCTGCCTGGTCATGCACAGATCACGTGACTAATCATGAACTGATCACGTGAGCTATCATGCACTGATCACCTGGCTGATCATGCACTGATCACGTGGCTGATCATGCACTGATCACGCGTGGCTGATCATGCACTGATCACGTGGCTGATCATGCACTGATCACCTGACTGATCATGCATGGACTGCTGACTGAGCATGGACTGATCATGACTATCATGTAGTGATCACGTGACTTAATGGCGCTGATCATGTGACTGATCATGCGCTGATCATGTTTGCTATCATACACTGATCATGTGCCTCTGGAGGCAATAAACAAAGAGCTGAGTAGGCACTGAATCAAACAGTCAGCAGGCAATAATCATGGAACTCAGCTGTGAGGAATCATGCTGCTCAGCTGGCAATAATCAAGCAGCTGAGCAGGCAGGAATTACGCAGCACAGCTGGCAATTGTCCAGCAGATGACAGGCAGGAATCGTGCAGCTCAACTGGCAATTGTCAAGCAGATGAGCAAGCAGTAATCACCCAGCTCAGCAGGCCCTGATCACGTGACTGAGCATGCACTGTTCACGTGGCTGATCATACACTGATCACGTGATTGATCATGCACTGATCACTTGGATATCATGCACTGATCACGTGGCTGATCATACACTGTTCACGTGTCTGACCATGCACTGATCACGTGGCTGATCATGCACTGATCACGTAAACTGATCATAAATGATCTGATGCACTGATCACGTGGCTGATCATGCACTGTTCACGTGGCTGATCACACACCTGTCACGTGAACTGAACTGAACATGCACTGATCACATGGCACTCATGCACTGATCACGTGGCTGATCAGACTCTGCTCACATAACTGATCATGCACACATCAGGTGGCTATCATGCACTGCTCACGTGGCTGGTCATGCAATAATCACAGAGCTACCATGCACTGGTCACGTGACTGATCATGCACAGATCACGTAAATGATCATGCACTCTTCACGTGACTGATTATGTACTGATCACGTGACTGATCATGCACTGATCACGTGGCTATCATGCACTGATCACGTGGTGATCATGCAATGATCACGTAGCAACCATGTACTGGTCACGTGACTGATCATACACTGATCACGTAATTGATCCTGCACTGATCACGTAGCTCATCATGCACTGATCACGTGGCTGATCTGCACTGATTCACTGATCATGTGGCTGATTATACACTGTTCACATGTCTGATCATGCACTGATCACATGGATGATCATACACTGCTCACGTAGCTGATCATGCACTGATCACGTGTGATCATCATGCAGTGCTCACATGGCTGATCCTGCAATGACCACGTGGCTGAGCTAAAATGTACTGGTCACGCGTGACTGATCATGCAATGGTACTGACACGTGATTGATCATGCACTGATCAGGTGACTGATCATGCACTGATCACGTGGCTATCATGCAATGATCACGTGGCTGATCATGCAATGATCACGTAGCTGATCATGTACTGGTCACGTGACTGGTCATACACTGATCAGGTGACTGATCATGCACTGATCACGTGGCTATCATGCAGTACTCACGTGGCTGATCATGCAATGATCACGTAGCTACCATGTACTGTCACGTGACTGATCATACACCCATCAGGTGACGGATCATGCACTGATCACGTGGCTATCATGCACTGTTCACGTGGCTGATCATACACTGATCACCTGCCTGGTCATGCACAGATCACGTGACTAATCATGAACTGATCACGAGCTATCATGCACTGATCACCTCCTGATCATGCACTGATCACGTGGCTATCATGCAATGATCACGTGGCTATCATGCACTGATCACGTGCTTGATCATGCAATGATACCGTGACTGAGCATGGACTGATCACATGACTATCATGTAGTGATCACGTGACTTAATGGCGCTGATCATGTGACTGATCATGCGCTGATCATGTTTGCTATCATACACTGATCATGTGCCTCTGGAGGCAATAAACAAAGAGCTGAGTAGGCACGAATCAAACAGTCAGCAGGCAATAATCATGGAACTCAGCTGTGAGGAATCATGCTGCTCAGCTGGCAATAATCAAGCAGCTGAGCAGGCAGGAATTACACAGCACAGCTGGCAATTGTCAAGCAGATGACAGGCAGGAATCGTGCAGCTCAGCGGGCAATTGTCACGTGCAGATGAGCAGACAGTAATCACCCAGCTCAGCAGGCCCTGATCACGTGACTGAGCATGCACTGTTCACCTGGATGATCATACACTGATCACGTGATTGATCATGCACTGATCACTTGGATATCATGCACTGATCACGTGGCTGATCATACACTGTTCACGTGTCTGACCATGCACTGATCACGTGGCTGATCATACACTGCTCACGTAAATGATCATGCACTGATCACGTGGCTATCATGCACTGATCACGTGGCTGATCATGCACTGATCACGCGTGACTGATCATGCACTGATGACGTGGCTGATCATGCACTGATGACGTGGCTGATCATGCACTGATCACGTGGACTCATCATGCACTGATCACACGACGCTATCATGCACTGATTACATGACACTGATCATGCACTGATCACGTGGCTGATCATACACTGATCACGTGACTCATCATGCTCTGCTCACGTGGCTGATCATGCACTGATCACGTGGCTGATCATGCACTGATCACGTGATTGATCATGCACCCATCAGGTGACGGATCATGCACTGATCACGTGGCTGATCATGCACTGTTCACGTGGCTGATCATACACTGATCACCTGCCTGGTCATGCACAGATCACGTGACTAATCATGACCTGATCACGTAGCTATCATGCACTGATCACCTGGCTGATCATGCACTGATCACGTGGCTATCATGCAATGATCACGTGGCTATCATGCACTGATCACCTGGCTGATGATCACGCACTGATCATGCACTGATCACGTGACTGAGCATGGACTGATCACGTGACTGATCATAGTGATCACGTGACTTAATGGCGCTGATCATGTGACTGATCATGCGCTGATCATGTTTGCTATCATACACTGATCATGTGCCTCTGGAGGCAATAAACAAAGAACTGATCAGGCACTGAATCAAACAGTCAGCAGGCAATAATCATGGAACTCAGCTGTGAGGAATCATGCTGCTCAGCTGGCAATAATCAAGCAGCTGAGCAGGCAGGAATTATCACAGCACAGCTGGCAATTGTCATGCAGATGACAGGCAGGAATCGTGCACAGCTCAGCTGGCATTGTCACGCAGATGAGCATGCAGTAATCACCCAGCTCAGCAGGCCCTGATCACGTGACTGATCATGCACTGTTCACGTGGCTGATCATACACTGATCACGTGATTGATCATGCACTGATCACTTGGATATCATGCACTGATCACGTGGCTGATCATACACTGTTCACGTGTCTGACCATGCACTGATCACGTGGCTGATCATGCACTGCTCACGTAAATGATCATGCACTGATCACGTGGCTGATCATGCACTGATCATGTGGCTGATCATGCACTGATCACGTGACTGATCATGCACTGATCACGTGGCTGATCATGCACTGATCTGATCAGCGTGGCTGATCATGCACTGATCACGGGACTCATCATGCATGCACTGATCACGTGGCTGATCATGCACTGATCACGTGGCTGATCATGCACTGATCACGTTGGCTGATCATGCACTGATCACGACACTGATCATGCTGCATTGATTCACATGACTCATCATGCACTGATCACGTGGATGTTCATACACTGATCACGTGACTGATCATGCACTGATCACGTGACTGATCATGCACTGATCACGTGGCTGATCATGCACTGATCACGTGGCTGATCATGCACTGATCACGACTGCACTGATCATGCACTGATCACATGACTGATCATGCACTGATCACACGTGACTGATCATGCACTGATCACGTGGCTATCATGCACTGATCACGTGGCTGATCATGCACTGATCACATGATCACGCACATGATCATGCACTGATCACGTGACTGATCATGCACTGATCACGTGACTGATCATGCACTGATCACGTGGCTATCATGCACTATCACGTGCCTGATCATGCAATGATCACGTGGCTATCATGCACTGATCACGTGATTGATCATGCACCCATCAGGTGACTGATCATGCACTGATCACGTGGCTATCATGCACTGTTCACGTGGCTGATCATACAATGATCACCTGCCTGGTCATGCACAGATCACGTGACTGATCATGAACTGATCGTGTAGCTGATCATGCACTGATCACCTGGCTGATCATGCACTGATCACGTGGCTGATCATGTGACTGAGCATGGACTGATCACATGACTATCATGCAGTGATCACGTGACTTAATGGCGCTGATCATGTGACTGATCATGCGCTGATCATGTTTGCTATCATACACTGATCATGTGCCTCTGGAGGCACTGATAAACAAAAAGAGCTGATCAGGCACGAATCAAACAGTCAGCAGGCAATAATCATGGAACTCAGCTGTGAGGAATCATGCTGCTCAGCTGGCAATAATCAAGCAGCTGAGCAGGCAGGAATTACGCATCACAGCTGGCAATTGTCCAGCAGATGACAGGCAGGAATCGTGCAGCTCAAGCTGGCAATTGTCAAGCAGATGAGCAAGCAGTAATCACCCAGCTCAGCAGGCCTGATCACGTGACTGATCATGCACTGTTCACGTGGCTGATCATACACTGATCACGTGATTGATCATGCACTGATCACGTGGATATCATGCACTGATCACGTGGCTGATCATACACTGTTCACGTGTCTGATCATGCACTGATCACGTGGCTGATCATGCACTGATCACGTAAATGATCATGCACTGATCACGTGGCTATCATGCACTGTTCACGTGGCTGATCACACACCTGTCACGTGAACTGATCATGCACTGATCACGTGGCTGATCATGCACTGATCACGTGGCTGATCAGACTCTGCTCACATGACTGATCATGCACTGATCACGTGTGGCACATCACGTGGCTATCATGCACTGCTCACAGGCTGGTCATGCAACTGATCACAGAGCTACCATATACTGGTCACGTGACTCATCATGCACAGATCATGTAAATGATCATGCACTGATCACGTGACTGATCATGCACTGATCACGTGACTGATCATGCACTGATCACGTGGCTATCATGCACTGCTCACGTGGTGATCATGCACTGATCACGATTGATCATGCACCATGACTGGTCACGTGACTGATCATGCACTGATCACGTGGCTGATCATGCACTGATCACGTGGCTGATCATGCACTGATCACGTGGCTGATAATTCACTGATCACGTGGCTGATCATACACTGTTCACATGTCTGATCATGCACTGATCACATGGATGATCATGACTGATCACTGATCACGTAGCTGATCATGCACTGATCACGTGCTGTCTATCATGCAGTGATCACATGGCTGATCATGCACTGATCCACGTAGCTATCATGCACTGATCACGTGACTGATCATGCACTGATGGTAGCTGAATTGATCATGCACTGATCAGGTGACTGATCATGCACTGATCACGTGGCTATCATGCACTGATCACGTGGCTGATCATGCAATGATCACGTAGCTATCATGCACTGATCACGTGACTGATCATACACTGATCAGGTGACTGATCATGCACTGATCACGTGGCTATCATGCAGTACTCACGTGGCTGATCATGCAATGATCATGTAGCTACCATGTACGGTCACGTGACTGATCATACACCCATCAGGTGACGGATCATGCTCTGATCACGTGGCTATCATGCACTGTTCACGTGGCTGATCATACACTGATCAACTGCCTGGTCATGCACAGATCACGTGACTAATCATGAACTGATCACATAGCTATCATGCACTGATCACCTGGCTGATCATGCACTGATCACGTGACTATCATGCAATGATCACGTGGCTATCATGCACTGATCACGTGGCTGATCATGCACTGATACCGTGACTGAGCATGGACTGATCACATGACTATCATGTAGTGATCACGTGACTTAATGGCGCTGATCATGTGACTGATCATGCGCTGATCATGTTTGCTATCATACACTGATCATGTGCCTCTGGAGGCAATAAACAAAGAGCTGAGTAGGCACGAATCAAACAGTCAGCAGGCAATAATCATGGAACTCAGCTGTGAGGAATCATGCTGCTCAGCTGGCAATAATCAAGCAGCTGAGCAGGCAGGAATTACACAGCACAGCTGGCAATTGTCAAGCAGATGACAGGCAGGAATCACGCAGCTCAGCGGGCAATTGTCAAGCAGATGAGCAGACAGTAATCACCCAGCTCAGCAGGCCCTGATCACGTGACTGAGCATGCACTGTTCACGTGGCTGATCATACACTGATCACGTGATTGATCATGCACTGATCACGTGGATATCATGCACTGATCACGTGGCTGATCATACACTGTTCACGTGGCTGACCATGCACTGATCACGTGGCTGATCATGCACTGATCACGTAAATGATCATGCACTGATCACGTGGCTATCATGCACTGATCACGTGGCTGAACATGCACTGATCACGTGACTGATCATGCACTGATCACGTGGCTATCATGCACTGATCACGTGGCTGATCATGCACTGATCACGGACTGATCATGCACTGATCACGACGCTGATCATGCATTGATTACATGACTGATCATGCACTGATCACGTGGATGATCATGCACTGATCACGTGACTGATCATGCACTGATCACGTGGCTGATCATGCACTGATCACGTGGCTGATCATACACTGATCACGTGGCTGCCTGATCATGCACTGATCACGTGACTGATCATGCACTGATCACGTGACTGATCATGCACTGATCACGTGGCTGATCATGCACTGACTCACGTGGCTGATCACGTGGCTGATGATCATCACGTAGCTGATCATGCACTGATCACGTGACTGATCATGCACTGATCAGGTGCGGATCATGCACTGATCACGTGGCTGATCATGCCCTGTTCACGTGGCTCATCATACACTGATCACCTGCCTGGTCATGCACAGATCACGTGACTAATCATGAACTGATCACGTGGCTATCATGCACTGATCACCTGGCTGATCATGCACTGATCACGTGGCTCTCATGCACTGATCACGTGACTGATCATGCACTGATGATCACGTGGCTATCATGCACTGATCACGTGGCTGATCTGATGCACGATCAGCTGGCACTGATCACGTGACTGAGCATGGGCTGGATGATCATACACTGATCACATGGTAGTGATCACGTGACTGATCACGCGCTGATCATGCACTGTGACTGATCATGCGCTGATCATGTTTGCTATCATACACTGATCACGTGCCTCTGATCAGGCAATAAACAAAGAGCTCACGTGGCTGATCATGCAGTCATCACGTGGCTGATCATGGAACTGAGCTGTGACTGATCATGCTGATCAGCTGGCAATAATCAAGCAGCTGAGCAGGTGCTGATCATACACTCACGTGTGCACTGATGGTGGCTGTCAAGCAGATGAGCAGATGATCAGTAATCATCATGGCTCATCACGGCCCTGATCACGTGACTGGCATGCACTGTTCACGTGGCTGATCACACACCTGTCACGTGACTGATCATGCACTGATCACGTAAATATCATGCACTGATCACGTGGCTGATCATGCACTGATCACGTAACTGATCATGCACTGATCACGTGGCTATCATGCACTGTTCACGTGGCTGATCATGCAATGATCACGTAGCTACCATGTACTGGTCACGTGAATGATCATGCACTGATCACGTGGATATCATGCACTGATCACGTGGCTGATCATGCACTGATCACGTGCTGATCATGCACTGATCACGTGGCTGATCATGCACTGATCACATGGCTGATCATGCACTGATCACGAACTGATCATGCACTGATCACGTGGCTGATCATGCACTGATCACGTGGCTGATCATGCACTGATCACGTGGCTGATCATGCACTGATCACGTGGCTGATCATGCACTGATCACGTGACTGATCATGCACTGATCACGTGACTAATCATGCACTGATCACGTGGCTGATCCTGCACTGATCACGTGGCTGATCATGCACTGATCACGTGGCTGATCATGCACTGATCACGTGACTGATCATGCAATGATCACGTAGCTATCATATACTGATCACGTGACTGATCATGCACTGATCACGTGGCTGATCATGCACTGATCACATGGCTGATCACGCACTGATCACGTGGCTGATCATGCACTGATCACACGTGACTGATCATGCACTGATCACGTGACTGATCATGCACTGATCACGTGGCTGATCATGCACTGATCACGTGGCTGATCATGCACTGATCACGTGGCTGATCATGCACTGATCACGTGACTGATCATGCACTGATCACGTGGCTGATCATGCACTGATCACGTGGCTGATCATGCACTGATCACGTGGCTGATCATGCACTGATCACATGGCTGATCATGCACTGATCACGTGACTGATCATGCACTGATCACGTGGCTGATCATGCACTGATCACGTGGCTGATCATGCACTGATCACGTGAGCTGATCATGCACTGATCACGTGACTGATCATGCACTGATCACCTGGCTGATCATGCACTGATCACGTGGCTGATCATGCACTGATCACGTGGCTGATCATGCACTGATCACGTGACTGATCATGCACTGATCACGTGACTGATCATGCACTGATCACCTGGCTATCATGCACTGATCACGTGACTGATCATGCACTGATCACGTGGCTGATCATGCACTGATCACGTTTGCTGATCACACACTGATCACGTGCCTGATCATGCACTGATCAAGAGCTGAGTATAGGCGAATCAAACAGTCATCAGGCTGACTGATCATGCACTGATCACGTGAGCTGATCATGCACTGATCAGCGTGGCTGATCATGCACTGATCAGGCGTGCTGATCATGCACTGATCACGTGGCTGATCATGCACTGATGACGGCTGGCTGAATCATGCTGATCTGGCAAATTGATCATGCAGATCACAGGCTGATCATGCACTGATCAGCTGATCATGCACTGATCACGTGACTGATCATGCACTGATCACGTGGCTGATCATACACTGATCACGTGATTGATCATGCACTGATCACGTGGCTGATCATGCACTGATCACGTGGCTGATCGCACACTGATCACGTGGCTGATCATGCACTGATCACGTGACTGATCATGCACTGATCACGAAATGATCATGCACTGATCACGTGGCTGATCATGCACTGATCACGTGGCTGATCATGCACTGATCACGTGACTGATCATGCACTGATCACGTGGCTGATCATGCACTGATCACGTGGCTGATCATGCACTGATCACGTGACGCGTGACTGGTGATCATGCACTGATCACGTGGCTGATCATGCACTGATCACGTGGCTGGTCATGCACTGATCACGTGACTGATCATGCACTGATCACGACTGCTGATCATGCACTGATCACATGACTGATCATGTGGCACTGATCACGTGGCTGATCATGCACTGATCACGTGGCTGATCATGCACTGATCACGTGGCTGATCATGCACTGCTCACGTGACTGGATCATGCACTGATCACGCAATGATCATGATCATACACTGATCATGTGGCTGATCACGCACGTGTCTGACATGACTGATCATGCACTGCATGATCACGTGCTGATCATGCACTGATCACGTGGCTGATCATGCACTGATCACGTGGCTGATCATGCACTGATCACTGATCATGCACTGATCACGTGACTGATCATGCACTGATCACGTGGCTGATCATGCACTGATCACTGGCTGATCATGCGTGATCACGTGGCTGATCATGCAATGATCACGTGGCTATCATGTACTGTTCACGTGATTGATCATATACCCATCAGGTGACGGATCATGCACTGATCACGTGGCTGATCATGCACTGTTCACGTGGCTGATCATACACTGATCACCTGCCTGGTCATGCACAGATCACGTGACTAATCATGAACTGATCACGTAGCTATCATGCACTGATCACCTGGCTGATCATGCACTGATCACGTGGCTATCATGCAATGATCACGTGGCTATCATGCACTGATCACGTGGCTGATCATGCACTGATACCCTGACTGAGCATGGACTGATCACATGACTATCATGTAGTGATCACGTGACTTAATGGCGCTGATCATGTGACTGATCATGCGCTGATCATGTTTGCTATCATACACTGATCATGTGCCTCTGGAGGCAATAAACAAAGAGCTGAGTAGGCACGAATCAAACAGTCAGCAGGCAATAATCATGGAACTCAGCTGTGGGAATCATGCTGCTCAGCTGGCAATAATCAAGCAGCTGAGCAGGCAGGAATTACGCAGCACAGCTGGCAATTGTCCAGCAGATGACAGGCAGGAATCGTGCAGCTCAGCTGGCAATTGTCAAGCAGATGAGCAAGCAGTAATCACCCAGCTCAGCAGGCCCTGATCACGTGACTGAGCATGCACTGTTCACGTGGCTGATCATACACTGATCACGTGATTGATCATGCACTGATCACTTGGATATCATGCACTGATCACGTGGCTGATCATACACTGTTCACGTGTCTGACCATGCACTGATCACGTGGCTGATCATACACTGCTCACGTAAATGATCATGCACTGATCACGTGGCTATCATGCACTGCACACGTGGCTGATCACACACCTGTCACGTGAACTGATCATGCACTGATCACATGGCACTCATGCACTGATCACGTGGCTGATCATGCTCTGCTCACATAACTGATCATGCATGATCAGGTGGCTATCAAGCACTGATCACGAGGCTGGTCATGCATAATCACAGAGCTACCATATACTGGTCACGTGACTCATCATGCACAGATCATGTAAATGATCATGCACTCTTCGACGTGACTGATTATGTACTGATCACGTGACTGATCATGCACTGATCACGTGGCTATCATGCACTGCTCACGTGGCTGATCATGCAATGATCACGTAGCAATCATGTACTGGTCACGTGACTGATCATACACTGATCACGTAATTGATCCTGCACTGATCACGTAGCTCATCATGCACTGATCACGTGGCTATCATTCACTGATCACGTGGCTGATCATGCACTGATCACATGTCTGATCATGCACTGATCACATGGATGATCATGCACTGATCACGTAGCTGATCATGCACTGATCACGTGTCTGATCATGCACTGATCACGTGGCTGATCCTGCAATGACCACGTAGCTAAAATGTACTGGTCACGTGACTGATCATGCAATGGTAACGTAATTGATCATGCACTGATCAGGTGACTGATCATGCACTGATCACGTGGCTATCATGCACTGATCACGTGGCTGATCATGCAATGATCACGTAGCTGATCATGCACTGATCACGTGACTGGTCATACACTGATCACGTGAAGGATCATGCACTGATCACGTGGCTATCATGCAGTACTCACGTGGCTGATCATGCAATGATCATGTAGTTACCATGTACCGGTCACGTGACTGGTCATACACCCATCAGGTGACGGATAATGCACTGATCACGTGGCTATCATGCACTGTTCACGTGGCTCATCATACACTGATCACCTGCCTGGTCATGCACAGATCACGTGACTAATCATGAACTGATCACGTAGCTATCATGCACTCATCACCTGGCTGATCATGCACTGATCACGTGGCTATCATGCAATGATCACGTGGCTATCATGCACTGATCACGTGGCTGATCATGCAATGATACCGTGACTGAGCATGGACTGATCACATGACTATCATGTAGTGATCACGTGACTTAATGGCGCTGATCATGTGACTGATCATGCGCTGATCATGTTTGCTATCATACACTGATCATGTGCCTCTGGAGGCAATAAACAAAGAGCTGAGTAGGCACGAATCAAACAGTCAGCAGTCAATAATCATGGAACTCAGCTGTGAGGAATCATGCTGCTCAGCTGGCAATAATCAAGCAGCTGAGCAGGCAGGAATTACACAGCACAGCTGGCAATTGTCAAGCAGATGACAGGCAGGAATCGTGCAGCTCAGCGGGCAATTGTCAAGCAGATGAGCAGACAGTAATCACCCAGCTCAGCAGGCCTGATCACGTGACTGAGCATGCACTGTTCACCTGGCTGATCATACACTGATCACGTGATTGATCATGCACTGATCACTTGGATATCATGCACTGATCACGTGGCTGATCATACACTGTTCACGTGTCTGATCATGCACTGATCACGTGGCTGATCATGCACTGATCACGTAAATGATCATGCACTGATCACGTGGCTATCATGCACTGATCACGTGGCTGATCATGCACTGATCACGTGGCTGATCATGCGCTGATGATCATGCACTGATCACGTGGCTGATCATGCACTGATCACGTGGCTGATCATGCACTGATCACGGGACTGATCATGCACTGATCACGACGCTATCATGCACTGATCACGTGACTGATCATGCACTGATCACGTGGCTATCATGCACTGATCACGTGACTGATCATGCACTGATCACGTGGCTGATCATGCACTGATCACGTGGCTGATCATACACGGATCACATGCACTGGTCATGCACTGATTACGTGGCTGATCATGCACTGATCACGTGACTGATCATGCACTGATCACGTGGCTGCTCATCGCACTGATCACGTGGCTGATCATGCACTGATCATGTGGCTATCATGCACTGCTCACGTGGCTGATCATGCACTGATCGTGACTGATCATGTACTGATGACTGATCATGCACTGATCACGTGGCTATCATGCCCTGATCACGTGGCTGATCATACACTGATCACGTGCCTGATCATGCACTGATCACGTGGCTGATCACACACTGATCACGTGGCTATCATGCACTGATCACGTGGCTGATCATGCACTGATCGCGTGGCTGATCATGCAACTGATCACGTGGCTATCATGCACTGATCACGTGGCTGATCATGCACTGATCACGTGACTGATCATGCACTGATCACGTGGCTATCATGCACTGATCAATTGACAACTGATCATGCACTGATACCGTGACTGAGCATGGACTGATCATGTGACTGATCATGCAGTGATCACGTGACTTAATGGCGCTGATCATGTGACTGATCATGCACTGATCACGTTTGCTATCATGCACTGATGCGTGGCTCTGGAGGCAATAAACAAAGAGCTGATGTACTGATCACGAATGATCTGCTCGCATCTATCACCCAGCTGATCATACACTGATCAGGTGACTTATCATGCACTGTTCACATGGCTGATCATGCACTGATCAGGTGGCTGATCATGCACTGCTCCGCATGGATGATCATACAATGATCACGTGCCTGGTCATGTACTGATCACGTGACTGATCATGCACTGATCACGTAGCTTTATCATGTCACTGATCATGCACTGGCTGATCATGCACTGATCACGTGGCTGATCATGCACTGATCGCGTGACTGATCATGCACTGATCACGTGACCCTGATCATGCACTGATCAATTGGCTGATCGCACTGATCACGTGCTGATCATTCACTGATCACGTGGCTGATCATGCACTGATCACGTGACTGATCATGCACTGATCACGTGGCTGATCATGCACACTGATCACGTGACTATCATGCACTGCTCACGTGGCTGTTCATGCGGTGATCACGCAGCTACCATGTACTGGTCACATGCTGATCATGCACTGATCACGTGACTGATCATGCACTGATCGTGGCTATCATGCACTACTCCGGGGCTGATCATGCAATGATCATGTAGCTACCATGTACGTTTGCGTGACTGGTCATACACTGATCAGGTGACGGATCATGCACTGATCACGTGGCTATCATGCACTGTTCGTGGCTGATCATACACTGATCACCTGCCTGGTCATACCTGATCTCGTGACTAATCATGCACTGATCACGTGACTATCATGCATTGATCACCTGGCTGATCACACTGATCACGTAGCTGATCATGCACTGATCACAGGGCTGATCATGCACACTGATCACCTCTCGTGATCATGCACTCATCACCTGCCTGATCATCAGCTGATCGTGACTGATCATCACGTGACTGTGCATACACTGATCATGTGACTGATCATCGCTGATCTATTTGCTATCATACACTGATCATGTGCCTCTGGGCAATAAACAAAGAACTGAGTAGGCCTGAATCAGCCCAGCAGCGAGCATAATCGGGAACTCAGCTGTGAGAATCATGCTGCTCAGCTGGCAATAATCAAGCAGCTTCCGTGATTTATCATGCACGATCCTTGGTTCGCCTGATCCCTGGCTGATCATACCTGCCTGTCTGACCCTCACATCACGTGGCTATCATCACTGTCCCGT
>NW_027220261.1:0-18120 GCF_027580195.1 Bos mutus
CTACATGATAGTCATGTGATCAGTCCGTGCTCAGTCACGGTATCAGTGCATGATCAGCCAAGTGATCAGTGCATGATAGCCAGGTGATCATTGCATGATAGCCACGTGATCAGTGCATGATCAGCCAGGTGATCAGTGCATGATAGCTACGTGATCAGTTCATGATTAGTCACGTGATCTGTGCATGACCAGGCAGGTGATCAGTGTATGATCAGCCACGTGAATAGTGCATGATAGCCACGTGATCAGTGCATGATCAGTCACCTGATGGGTGTATGATCAGTCACGTGACCGGTACATGGTAGCTACATGATCATTGCATGATCAGCCACGTAAGTAGTGCATGATAGCCACGTGATCAGTGCATGATCAGTCACGTGGTCAGTGCATGATCAGTCATGTGACCAGTATATGGTAGTTGTGTGATCATTGCCTGATCAGCCACGTGAGCAGTGCATGATATCCAAGTGATCCGTGCATGATCAATCACGTGATCAGTGTATGATCAGCCACGTGAACAGTGCATGCTCAGTCAAGTGATCAGGGCCTGCTGAGCTGCGTGATTACTGTCTGCTCATCTGCTTGACAATTGCCAGCTGTGCTGCGTAATTCCTGCCTGCTCAGCTGCTTGATTATTGCCAGCTGAGCAGGATGATTCCTCACAGCTGAGTTCCATGATTATTGCCTGCTGACTGTTTGAATCGTGCCTACTCAGCTCTTTGTTTATTGCCTCCAGAGGCACATGATTAGTGTATGATAGCATACATGATCAGCGCATGATCAGCACCATTAAGTAACGTGATCACTACATGATAGTCATGTGATCAGTCCATGCTCAATCACGGTATCAGTGCATGATCAGCCACGTGATCAGTGCATGATAGCCAAGTGATCATTGCATGATAGCCACGTGATCAGTGCATGATCAGCAGGGTGATCAGTGCATGATAGCTACGTGGTCAGTTCATGATTAGTCACGTGATCTGTGCATGACCAGGCAGGTGATCAGTGTATGATCAGCCACGTGAACATTGCAGGATAGCCACGTGATCAGTGCATGATCAGTCACGTGATCAGTGCATGGGCAGTCATGTGATCAGTGCATGATATAGACGTGATCAGTGCATGATCAGTCTCGTGATCAGTGCATGATCAACCACGTGATCAGTGCACGATAGCCAGGTAATGAGTGCATGATAGCCAGATGATCAGTGCTTTATCAGTCTCGTGATCAGTGTATGATCAGCCAAGTAATCAGTGCATGATAGCCAAATGATCAGTGCATGATCAGTCACGTGATCAGTGCCTGATCAGTCACGTGATCAGTGCATGATCAATTACGTGATCAGTGTATGATCAGTCACGTGACCAGTACATGGTAGCTACGTGATCATTGCATGATTAGCCACGTGATCAGTGCATGATAGCCACGTGATCATTGCATGATAGCCACGTGTTCAGTACATGATCAGTCACGTGATACGTGTGTGATCAGCCACATGATCAGTGCATGATATCCACGTGATCAGTGCATGATAGCCAGGTGATCACTTCATGAGTAGTCACGTGATCTCTGCATGACCAGGCACGTGATCAGTGTATGATCAGCCATGTGATCAGTGCATGATAGCCACGTGATCAGTGCATGATCAATTACGTTACAATTGCATGATCAGTCACGTGACCAGTGCATGTTAGCAACTTGATCATTGCAGGATCACCCACGTGAGCACCGCATGATGGACACGTGATAAGTGCATGATCAGCTACATGAGCAGTGTATGATCAGCCACGTAATCAGGGCATGATCAGACATGTGAACAGTGTATGATCAGCCACGTGATCAGTGCATGATACCTACGTGATCCGTTCATGATTAGTCACGTGATCTGTGCATGACAGGCACCTAATCAGTGCATGATATCCACGTGATCAGTGAATTATAGCCACCTGATCAGTTCATGATTAGTCACGTGATCTGTGCATGACCAGGCACGTGAACAGTGTATGATCCGCCACGTGATCAGTGCATTATAGTCACGTGATAAGTGCATGATCAGCCACGTGATCAGTGCGTGAACAGTCACGTGATCAGTGCATGATGAGCCACGTGATCAGTGCAGGATCAATTACGTGATCAGTGCATGATCAGTCATGTGACCAGTATATGGTTGCTACATGATCATTGCATGATCCGCCACGTGATCAGTGCATTATAGCCACGTGATCAGGGCATGATCAGCCACGTGATCAGTGCGTGAACAGTCACGTGATCAGTGCATGATGAGCCACGTGATCAGTGCATGATCATCCACGTGACCAGTGCGTGATGCTATACGTGATCATTGCATGATCAGCCACGTGAGCAGTGCATGATAGCCACGTGATCAGTGCATGATCAGTCACCTGATGGGTGTATGATCAGTCACGTGACCGGTACATTGTAACTACATGATCACTGCATGATCAGCCACGTGATCAGTGCATGATAGCCACGTGATCAGTGCATGATCAGTCACGTGATCAGTGCATGATCAGTCACGTGATCAGTGCATGATAGCCACGTGATCAGTGCATGATGGCCACGTGATCAGTGCATGATCAGTCACGTGATCAGTGCATGGTCAGTCACGTGATCAGTGCATGATCATCCACGTGATCAGTGCATGTGGAGTCATGTAATCAATGCATGAGAGCGCCGTGATCAGTGCACGATCAGTCCCTTGATGAGTGTATGATCAGCCAAGTGATCAGTTCAAGATAGCTACGTGATCAGTGCATGATCAGTCACATGATCAGTGCATGATCAGCCACGTCATCAGTGCATGATAACCAGGTGATCAGTGCATACAATTACATGATCAGTGCATGCGCAATCACGTGATCAGTGCATGAGAGCCACGTGATCAGTGCATGATCAGTCACGTGATAGGTGTGTAATCAGCCACGTGAACAGTGCATGCTCAGTCACGTGATCAGGGCCTGCTGAGCTGCGTGATTACTGTCTGCTCCTCTGCTTGAAAATTGCCAGCTGAGCTGCACGATTCCTGCCTGTCATCTCCTTGACAATTGCCACCTGTGCTGCATAATTCCTGCCTGCTCATCTACTTGATTATTGCCAGCTGAGCAGCATGATTTCTTAGAGCTGAGTTCCATGATTATAGCCTGCTGACTGATTCCTGCCTACTCAGCTCTGTGTTCATTGCCTCCAGAGGCACATGATCAGTGTGTGACACCAAACATGATCAGCACATGTTCACTCACATGATCAATCCATGATAAGCCAGGTGATGAGGGCATGATCAATTAGGTGATCAGTGCATGATCAGTCATGTGACCAGTATATGGTAGGTACGTGATCATTGCATGATCAGCCCGTGATCAGTGCATGATGAGAGCCACGTGATCAGTGTGCATGATGTCCACGTGATCAGTGCATGATCAGTCACGTGATCGTGTGCATGATCAGCCACGTGATCAGTGCATGATCAGCCACGTGATCAGCATGATCAGTCACGTGATCAGTGCATGATCAGCCAGGTGATCAGTGCATGATCAGCCACGTGATCAGTGCATGATCAGCCACGTGATCAGTGCATGATCAGCCACGTGATCAGTGCATGATCAGTCACGTGATCAGTGCATGATCAGCCACGTGATCAGTGCATGATCAGTCACGTGATCAGTGCATGATCAGCCACGTGATCAGTGCATGATCAGCCACGTGATCAGTGCATGATCAGTCACGTGATCAGTGCATGATCAGCCACGTGATCAGTGCATGATCAGCCACGTGATCAGTGCATGATCAGTCGCGTGATCAGTGCATGATCAGCCACGTGATCAGTGCATGATCAGCCACGTGATCAGTGCATGATCAGCCACGTGATCAGTGCATGATCATCCACGTGATCAGTGCATGATCAGTCACGTGATCAGTGCATGATCAGTCACGTGATCAGTGCATGATCACCCACGTGATCAGTGCATGATCAGCCACGTGATCAGTGCATGATCAGCCACGTGATCAGTGCATGATCAGCCCGTGATCAGTGCATGATCAGTCACGTGATCAGTGTATGATCAGCCACGTGATCAGTGCATGATCAGTCCACGTGATCAGTGCATGATGATCAGCGTGATCAGTGCATGATCAGTCACGTGATCAGTGCATGATCAGCCACGTGATCAGTGCATGATCAGCCACGTGATCAGTGCATGATCAGCCACGTGATCAGTGCATGATCAGCCACGTGATCAGTGCATGATCAGCCACGTGATCAGTGCATGATCAGTCACGTGATCAGTGCATGATCAGTCACGTGATCAGTGCATGATCAGCCACGTGATCAGTGCATGATCAGTCACGTGATCAGTGCATGATCAGCCACGTGATCAGTGCATGATCAGCCACGTGATCAGTGCATGATCAGCCACGTGATCAGTGCATGATCAGCCACGTGATCAGTGCATGATCAGTCACGTGATCAGTGCATGATCAGCCACGTGATCAGTGCATGATCAGCCACGTGATCAGTGCATGATCAGCCACGTGATCAGTGCATGATCAGCCACGTGATCAGTGCATGATCAGCCACGTGATCAGTGCATGATCAGTCACGTGATCAGTGCATGATCAGTCACGTGATCAGTGTATGATCAGCCACGTGATCAGTGCATGATCAGCCACGTGATCAGTGCATGATCAGTCACGTGATCAGTGCATGATCAGTCACGTGATCAGTGCATGATCAGCCACGTGATCAGTGCATGATCAGCCACGTGATCAGTGCATGATCAGCCACGTGATCAGTGCATGATCAGTCACGTGATCAGTGCATGATCAGTCGCGTGATCAGTGCATGATCAGCCACGTGATCAGTGCATGATCAGCCACGTGATCAGTGCATGATCAGCCACGTGATCAGTGCATGATCAGCCACGTGATCAGTGCATGATCAGCCACGTGATCAGTGCATGATCAGTTCACGTGATCAGTGCATGATCAGCCACGTGATCAGTGCATGATCAGCCACGTGATCAGTGCATGATCAGTCACGTGATCAGTGCATGATCAGCCACGTGATCAGTGCATGATCAGCCACGTGATCAGTGCATGATCAGCCACGTGATCAGTGCATGATCAGCCACGTGATCAGTGCATGATCAGCCACGTGATCAGTGCATGATCAGCCACGTGATCAGTGCATGATCAGTCACGTGATCAGTGCATGATCAGCCACGTGATCAGTGCATGATCACGTGCCACGTGATCAGTGCATGATCAGCCACGTGATCAGTGCATGATCAGCCACGTGATCAGTGCATGATCAGCCACGTGATCAGTGCATGATCAGCCACGTGATCAGTGCATGATCAGTCACGTGATCAGTGCATGATCAGCCACGTGATCAGTGCATGATCAGTCACGTGATCAGTGCATGATCAGTCACGTGATCAGTGCATGATCATTCACGTGATCAGTGCATGATCAGCCACGTGATCAGTGCATGATCAGCCACGTGATCAGTGCATGATCAGCCACGTGATCAGTGTGCATGATCAGTCACGTGATCAGTGCATGATCAGCCACGTGATCAGTGCATGATCAGTCACGTGATCAGTGCATGATCAGTCACGTGATCAGTGCATGATCAGCCACGTGATCAGTGCATGATCAGTCACGTGATCAGTGCATGATCAGTCACGTGATCAGTGCATGATCAGCCACGTGATCAGTGCATGATCAGCCACGTGATCAGTGTGATGATCAGCCACGTGATCAGTGCATGATCAGCCACGTGATCAGTGCATGATCAGTCACGTGATCAGTGCATGATCAGCCACGTGATCAGTGCATGATCAGCCACGTGATCAGTGCATGATCAGCCACGTGATCAGTGCATGATCAGTCACGTGATCAGTGCATGATCAGTCACGTGATCAGTGCATGATTAGCCACGTGATCAGTGCATGATTTGCCACGTGATCAGTGCATGATCAGCCACGTGATGATAGTGCATGATCAGCCACGTGATCAGTGCATGCATGACGTGATCAGTGCATGATCATCACGTGTCAGTGCATGATCAGTCACGTGATCAGTGCATGATCAGTCACGTGATCAGTGCATGATCAGCCACGTGATCAGTGCATGATCAGCCACGTGATCAGTGCATGATCAATCACGTGATCAGTGCATGATCAGCCACGTGATCAGTGCATGATCAGTCACGTGATCAGTGCATGATCAGCCACGTGATCAGTGCATGATCATCTGCGTGATCAGTGCATGATCAGTCACGTGATCAGTGCATGATCAGCTTCGTGATCAGTGCATGATCAGCCACGTGATCAGTGCATGATCAGTGCCTGCTGATCTGGTGCATGATCATTGCCTACTCGCTCAGTGCATGATCAGCCACGTGATTCAGTGCATGATCAGCCACGTGATCAGTGCATGATCAGTGACGTGATCAGTGCATGATCAGCCACGTGATCAGTGCATGATCAGCCACGTGATCAGTGCATGATCAGCCACGTGATCAGTGCATGATCAGCCACGTGATCAGTGCATGATCAGCCACGTGATCAGTGCATGATCAGCCACGTGATCAGTGCATGATCAGCCACGTGATCAGTGCATGATCAGCACGTGATCAGTGCATGATCAGTCACGTGATCAGTGTGCATGATTAGCCACGTGATCAGTGCATGAATGGCCACGTGATCAGTGCATGATCAGCCACGTGATCAGTGCAGGATAGCCACGTGATCAGTGCATGATCAGTCACGTGATCAGTGCATGATCAGTCACGTGATCAGTGCATGATCAGCCAGGTGATCAGTGCATGATCAGCCACGTGATCAGTGCATGATCAGCCCACGTGATCAGTGCATGATCAGCCACGTGATCAGTGCATGATAGCCACGTGATCAGTGCATGATCAGCCACGTGATCAGTGCATGATCAGCCACGTGATCAGCCACGTGATGATCAGCCACGTGATCAGTGCATGATCAGCCACGTGATCAGTGCATGATCAGTCACGTGATCAGTGCATGATCAGTCGCGTGACCAGTACGTGATCATTGCATGATCATTGCATGCCACGTGATCAGATGCATGATCAGCCACGTGATCAGTGCATGATCAGTCACGTGATCAGTGCATGATCAGCCACGTGATCAGTGCATGATCAGCCACGTGATCAGTGCATGATCAGCCACGTGATCAGTGTATGATCAGCCACGTGATCAGTGCATGATCAGCCACGTGAGCAGTGCATGATCAGCCACGTGATCAGTGCATGATCACCACGTGAGCAGTGCATGATCAGCCACGTGATCAGTGCATGAGTGCCACGTGATCAGTGCATGATCAGCCACGTGATCAGTGCATGATCAGCCACGTGAACAGTGCATGTTCAGCCACGTATTCAGTGCATGATAGTCACGTGATCAGTGCATGATCAGTTACGTGAGCAGTGTATGATCAGCCACGTGATCAGTGCATGATAGCCACGTGATCAGTGCATGATCAGTCACGTGATCAGTGCATGATATCCAAGTGATCAGTGCATGATCAATCACGTGATCAGTGTATGATCAGCCACGTGAACAGTGCATGCTCAGTCACGTGATCAGGGCCTGCTGAGCTGCGTGATTACTGTCTGCTCATCTGCTTGACAATTGCCAGCTGTGCTGCGTAATTCCTGCCTGCTCAGCTGCTTGATTATTGCCAGCTGAGCAGCATGATTCCTCACAGCTGAGTTCCATGATTATTGCCTGCTGACTGTTTGATTCGTGCCTACTCAGCTCTTTGTTTATTACCTCCGGAGGCACATGATCAGTGTATGATACCAAACATGATCAGCGCATGATCACCACCATTAAGTCACGTGATCACTACATGATAGTCATGTGATCAGTCCATGCTCAGTCACGGTATCAGTGCATGATCAGCCAAGTGATCAGTGCATGATAGCCAGGTGATCATTGCATGATAGCCACGTGATCAGTGCATGATCAGCCAGGTGATCAGTGCATGATAGCTACGTGATCAGTTCATGATTAGTCACGTGATCTGTGCATGACCAGGCAGGTGATCAGTGTATGATCAGCCACGTGAATAGTGCATGATAGCCACGTGATCAGTGCATGATCAGTCACCTGATGGGTGTATGATCAGTCACGTGACCGGTACATGGTAGCTACATGATCATTGCATGATCAGCCACGTAAGTAGTGCATGATAGCCACGTGATCAGTGCATGATCAGTCACGTGGTCAGTGCATGATCAGTCATGTGACCAGTACATGGTAGCTGCGTGATCATTGCATGATCAGCCACGTGAGCAGTGCATGATATCCAAGTGATCAGTGCATGATCAATCACGTGATCAGTGTATGATCAGCCACGTGAACAGTGCATGCTCAGTCACGTGATCAGGGCCTGCTGAGCTGCGTGATTACTGTCTGCTCATCTGCTTGACAATTGCCAGCTGTGCTGCGTAATTCCTGCCTGCTCAGCTGCTTGATTATTGCCAGCTGAGCAGCATGATTCCTCACAGCTGAGTTCCATGATTAGTGCCTGCTGACTGTTTGATTCGTGCCTACTCAGCTCTTTGTTTATTGCCTCCAGAGGCACATGATCAGTGTATGATAGCACACATGATCAGCGCATGATCAGCACCATTAAGTAACGTGATCACTACATGATAGTCATGTGATCAGTCCATGCTCAGTCACGGTATCAGTGCATGATCAGCCATGTGATCAGTGCATGATAGCCACGTGATCATTGCATGATAGCCACGTGATCAGTGCATGATCAGCCATGTGATCAGTGCATGATAGCTACGTGATCAGTTCATGATTAGTCACGTGATCTGTGCATGACCAGGCAGGTGGTCTTTGTATGATCAGCCACGTGAACAGTGCATGATAGCCACGTGATCAGTGCATGATCAGTCACCTGATGGGTGTATGATCAGTCACGTGACGGTACATGGTCAGCCACGTGATCAGTGCATGATCAGCCACGTGATCAGTGCATGATCAGCCACGTGATCAGTGCATGATCAGTCACATGATCAGTGCATGATCAGTCATGTGATCAGTGACATGGTCAGCTGCGTGATCATGATGCATGATCAGCCACGTGAGCAGTGCATGATATCCACGTGATCAGTGCATGATCAATCACGTGATCAGTGTATGATCAGCCACGTGATCAGTGCATAATCAGTTACGTGATCAGTGCATGATCAGCCACGTGATCAGTGCATGATCATCCACGTGATCAGTGCATGATCAATCACGTGATCAGTGTATGATCATCCACGTGATCAGTGCATGCTCAGTCAAGTGATCAGGCCTGCTCAGCTGCGTGATTACTGTCTGCTAATCAGCCACGTGATCAGTGCCAGATGTGCTGCGTGATTCCTGCCTGCTCAGCTGCTTGATTATTACCAGCGAGCATGATTCCTCGTGCTGAGTTCCATGATTATTGCCTGCTGACTGTTTGATTTCTGCCTACTCAGCTCTTTGTTTATTACCTCCGAGGCACATGATCAGTGTATGATGATCACCAAACATGATCAGCCCATGATCACCACCATTCACGTGATCACATGTCATCGTGATCAGTGCATGATCAGTCACGTGATCAGTCCGTGATCAGTCACGTGATCAGTGCATGATCAGCCACGTGATCAGTGCATGATCAGCCACGTGATCATTGCATGATAGCCAGGTGATCAGTGC
The DNA here is from genome assembly GCF_027580195.1 of Bos mutus. Taxonomy (NCBI): domain Eukaryota; kingdom Metazoa; phylum Chordata; class Mammalia; order Artiodactyla; family Bovidae; genus Bos; species Bos mutus. The sequence goes on from NW_027220261.1 coordinate 9,769, forward strand.
ATGATCAGCCAGGTGATCAGTGCATGATCAGCTACGTGATCAGTTCATGATTAGTCACGTGATCTGTGCATGACCAGGCAGGTGATCAGTGTATGATCAGCCACGTGATCAGTGCATGATAGCCACGTGATCAGTGCATGATCAGTCACCTGATGGGTCTATGATCAGTCACGTGATCGGTGCATGATAGCCACGTGATCAGTGCATGATCAGCCACGTGATCAGTGCATGATCAGCCACGTGATCAGTGCATGATCAGCCACGTGGTCAGTGCATGATCAGTCATGTGACCAGTATATGGTAGTTGTGTGATCATTGCCTGATCAGCCACGTGAGCAGTGCATGATATCCAAGTGATCCGTGCATGATCAATCACGTGATCAGTGTATGATCAGCCACGTGACAGTGCATGATCAGTCACGTGATCAGTGCCTGCTGAGCTGCGTGATTACTGTCTGCTCATCTGTCGTGACAGTGCCAGCTGTGCTGCGTGATTCAGTGCCTGCTCAGCTGCTTGATTAGTGCATGATCAGCGTGATCAGTGCATGATTCCGTGATCAGCTGAGTCCCGTGATTCAGTGCCTGCTGACTGTTTGATCAGTGCCTATCAGCTCTTTGTTCAGTGCATGATCAGGCACGTGATTAGTGCATGATCAGCATGATCAGTGATCAGCGCATGATCAGCACCATGAAGTAACGTGATCAGTGCATGATCAGTCACGTGATCAGTCCATGCTCAATCACGTGATCAGTGCATGATCAGCCACGTGATCAGTGCATGATCAGCCACGTGATCAGTGCATGATAGCCACGTGATCAGTGCATGATCAGCAGGGTGATCAGTGCATGATAGCTACGTGGTCAGTTCATGATTAGTCACGTGATCTGTGCATGACCAGGCAGGTGATCAGTGTATGATCAGCCACGTGAACATTGCAGGATAGCCACGTGATCAGTGCATTATCAGTCACCTGATGGGTGTATGATCAGTCACGTAACTGGTACATGGTCAGCCCACGTGATCATTGCATGATCAACCACGTGATCAGTGCATCATCAGCCCGTGATCAGTGCATGATCAGTCATGTGACCAGTACATGGTAGCTGCGTGATCATTGCATGATCAGCCACGTGAGGAGTGCATGATAGCCACGTGTTCAGTGCATGATCAGCCACGTGATCAGTGCATTCACAGTCACGTGACCAGTGTATGATCAGCTTCGTGATCAGTGCATGATCAGGCACGTGATCAGTGCATGATCAGCCACAAGATCAGTGCATGATCAGCCATGTGTTTAGTACATGCACAGTCACGTGATCAGTGTATGATCAGCTTCATGATCAGTGCATGATAGCCACGTCATCAGTACATGATAGCTACGTGATCAGTGCATGATCAACCATGTAATCAGGGTATGATCAGCCAGGTGATCTGTGAATGATAGCCACATGACCATTGCATGATCAGTCTGGAAATCAGTGCATGATAAGCCATGGGATCAGTGCATGATAGCCATGTGATCAGTACATGATAGCTACGTGACCAGTGCATGATCAGCCATGTAATCAGTGCATGATCAGCCACGTGATCACTGTATGATCAGCCACGTGATCAGTGCATGTGCAGTCACGTGATCAGTGTATGATCAGCCATGTGTTCACTGCATGATAGACAAGTGATCAATGCATGATATCTACGTGATCAGTGCATGCTCATTCACATGAGCAGTGCATGATCAGCCACGTGATCACTGCATGACAGCCACGTGACATTGCCTACAATTACGTGAACAGTGCATGTGCAGTCACGTGATCAGTGCATGATAGCCACGTGATCAGTGAATGATCAGTCACGTGATCAGTGCCTGATCAGTAACGGGATCAGTGTATGATCATCCACATGATCAGTGCATGCGCAGTCACGTGATCAGTGCATTATAGCCACGTGATCAGTTCTTGATTAGTCACATGATCAGCACCATTCAGACACGAGATCACTGCATGCTAAGTCACGTGATCAGTTGATGATCAGCGACGTGATCACTGTATGATCAGCCACGTGATCAGTGCATGATAGCCACGAGATCAGTGCATGATCAGTCACGTAATCAGTGCATGATCAGCCACGTGGTTAGTGTATGATTAACCACGTGATCATTGCATGATTTGCCACATGATCAGTGCATGATCAGCCACGTGATCAGTGCATGCACAGTCACGTGATCAGTGTATGAACCGCTTTGTGATCATTGCATGATCAGCCACGTGATCAATGCATGATCAGGCCCGTGAAGAGTGCATGATCAGTCATGTGATCAGTGTATGATAGCCAGGTTATCAGTGCATGATCAGCCACGTGATCAGTGCATGATCAGCCATGTGATTAGTACATGCACAGTCACGTGATCAGTGTATGATCAGCTTCATGATCAGTGCATGATCAGCCACGTGATCAGTGTAGATCTGGTTCGTGATTAGTGCATGATCAGCCACGTGATTAGTGTATGATCAGCCACGTGATCAGTGCATGATCAGTGACGTGATCAGTGTATGATCAGCCACGTGATCAGTGAATGATCTGCAAAGTGATTAGTGCATGATCAGCCACGTGGTTAGTGTATCATTAACCACGTGATCAGTGCATGATCTGCCACATGATCAGTGCATGATCAGCCACGTGATCAGTGCATGCACAGTCACGTGATCAGTGTAAGATCGGCTTTGTGATCTGTGCAAGATTACTTACCTGATCAATGTATGATTAGCCACGTGATCAGTGCATGAATGCCACTTGATCAGGGCATGATCAGCCACGTGATCAGTGCAGGATAGCCACGAAAACAGTGCATGAAGAGGTACGTGATCAGTTCATGGGCAGTCTCGTGATCAGTTCATGGTAGACACGTTATCAGTGCATGACAGCCACGTGATCAGTTCATGTGCATTTACGTGATCAGTGTATGATCAACCACGGAACCAGTGCATGATAGACACCTGATCAGTGCATGGTAAGCAACATGATTAGTGCATGATTAGCCACGTGATCAGCGCATGATCAGCCACTTGATCAGTGCATGATCAGCCATGTGATCAGTGCATGCACAGTCACGTGATCAGTGTATGATCAGCTTCGTGATCATTGCATGATCTGCCACATGATCAATGCATGATCAGGCCCGTGAAGAGTGCATGATCAGTCACGTGATCAGTGTATGATAGCCAGGTTATCAGTGCATGATCATCCACGTGATCAGTGCATGATCAGCCACGTGATCAGTGTATGATCAGCCACGTGATCAGTGCATGATCTGCAACATGATTAGTGCATGATCAGCCACGTGGTTAGTGTATGATTAACCACGTGATGATTGCATGATCTGCCCCATGATCAGTGCATAATCAGCCACGTGATCAGTGCATGCACAGTCACGTGATCAGTGTATGATCTCCTTCGTGATCATTGCATGATCTGCCACGTGATCAATGCATGATCAGGCCCGTGAAGAGTGCATGATCAGTCACGTGATCAGTGTATGATAGCCAGGTTATCAGTGCATGATCATCCACGTGATCAGTGCATGATCAGCCACGTGATCAGTGCATGATCAGCCACGTGATCAGTGCATGCATAGGCACGTGATCAGTGTATGATCAGCCACGTGGTCAGTGCATGATCAGCCACGTGGTCAGTGCATGATCTGATCAGTGCATGATCAGTGATCAGTGCATGATCAGCCACGTGATCAGTGCATGCACAGTCATGTGATCAGTGTATGATCAGCCAGGTGATCAGTGCATGATCAGCCAGGTGACCAGTGCATGATCAGCCACGAGATCAGTGCATGATCAGCCATGGGATCAGTGCATGATAGCCAGGTGATCAGTGCATGATTAGTTGCATGATCAATGATGATTGCGTGATCAGCCACGTGATCAGTGGCATGCATCAGTGCATAATCAGTCACGTGATCAGTGCATGTTCAGTCACGTGATCAGTGCATGATCAGTCACGTGATCAGTGCATGTTCAGTCACGTGATCAGTGCATGATCAGCCCCGTGATCAGTGCATGATCAGTCACGTGATCAGTGTATGATCAGCCACGTGATCAGTGCATGATCAGCCACGTGATCAGTGTATGATCAACCACGTGATCAGTGCATGATCAGCCACGTGATCAGTGCATGATCAGCCACGTGATCAGTGCATGCACAGTCACGTGACCAGTGCATGATCAGTATCGTGATCAGTGCATGATCAGCCAGGTGATCAGTGTGCATGATAGCCTCCCGTGATCAGTGCATGATCAGCCACGGGATCAGTGCATGATCAGCCACGTGATCAGTGCATGATCACTCACGTGATCAGTGAATGACAGCCACGTGATCAGTGCATAATCAGTCAAGTGATCAGTGAATGATCAGCCACGTGATCAGTGCATGATCAGTGATCAGTGATCATTGAATGATCAGTTCATGATTAGTCACGTGATCTGTGCATGACCAGGCAGGTGATCAGTGCATGATCAGCCACGTGATCAGTGCATGATTAGCCACGTGATCAGTGCATGATCAGTCACCTGATGGGTGCATGATCAGTCACGGTGGTACATCAGTATGATCAGCCACGTGAACCACGTGCAGTGATAGCCACGTGATCAGTGCATGATCAGTCACTGTGACCAGTACATGGTAGCGATCGTGATCATTGCATGATCAGCCACGTGATCAGTGCATGATAGCCACGTGATCAGTGCATGATCAGCCACGTGATCAGTGCATTCACAGTCACGTGATCAGTGTGCATGATCAGGCACGTGATCAGTGCATGATCAGCCACGTGATCAGTGCATGATCAGCCACGTGATCAGTGCATGATCAGCCACGTGTTTAGTGTATGATCAGTCCGTGATCAGTGCATGATCAGCCACGTGATCAGTGCATGATCAGCCACGTGATCAGTGCATGATCAGCCACGTGTTCAGTGCATGATCAGCCACGTGATCAGTGTATGATCAGCCAGGTGATCAGTGCATGATCAGCCACGTGATCAGTGCATGATAGCCACGTGATCAGTGCATGATCAGCCACGTGATCAGTGTATGATCAGCCACGTGATCAGTGCATGATCAGCCATGTGATCAGTGCATGATCAGCCACGTGATCAGTGCATGATCAGTCGCGTGATCAGTGCATGATCAGCCACGTGATCAGTGCATGTGCAGCCACGTGATCAGTGCATGATCAGCCATGTGATCAGTGCATGATCAGCCATGATCAATCAGTGCATGATCAGTGCATGCTCGTCACGTGATCAGTGCATGATCAGCCACGTGATCAGTGCATGATCAGTCACGTGATCAGTGCATGATCAGCCACGTGATCAGTGCATGAGGCAGTCGTGATCAGTGCATGATAGCCACGTGATCAGTGAATGATCAGTCACGTGATCAGTGCCATGATCAGCCACGTGATCAGTGCATCAGTGATGCAGTCACGTGATCAGTGCATTATCAGCCACGTGATCAGTGCATGTGCAGTCACGTGATCAGTGCATGATCAGCCACGTGATCAGTGCATGATCAGCCACGTGATCAGTTCATGATCAGTCACGTGATCAGTGCATGATCAGCCACGTGATCAGTGCATGATCAGCCACGTGATCAGTGCATGATCACGTGATCAGTGCATGATCAGCCACGTGGATCAGTGCATGATCAGCCACGTGATCAGTGACATGATCAGCCACGTGATCAGTGCATGATCAGCCACGTGATCAGTGCATGATCAGCACGCGTGATCAGTGTATGATCAGCCACGTGATCAGTGCATGATCAGCCACGTGATCAGTGCATGATCAGGCACGTGATCAGTGCATGATCAGTCATGTGATCAGTGTATGATCAACCACGTGATCAGTGCATGATCAGCCACGTGATCAGTGCATGATCAGCCACGTGATTAGTGCATGCACAGTCACGTGATCAGTGTATGATCAGCTTCGTGATCAGTGCATGATCAGCCACGTGATCAGTGCATGATCAGCCCGTGATCAGTGCATGATCAGCCACGTGATCAGTGTATGATCAGTGTGATCAGTGCATGATCAGCCGTGATCAGTGCATGATCAGCCACGTGATCAGTGTATGATCAGTCACGTGATCAGTGCATGATCAGCCACGTGATCAGTGCATGATCAGCCACGTGATCAGTGCATGATCAGTCACGCGTGATCAGTGTGATCAGCCACATGATCAGTGCATGATTATCACGTGATCAGTGCATGATCAGCCACGTGATCAGTGCATGTTCAGTCACGTGATCAGTGTATGATCAGCCACGTGATCAGTGCATGATCAGCCACGTGATCAGTGCATGATCAGCCACGTGATCAGTGCATGATCAGCCACGTGATCAGTGAATGATCAGCCAAGTGATCAGTGCATGATCAGCCACGTGATCAGTGCATGATTAGCCACGTGATCAGTGCATGATCAGCCACGTGATCAGTGCATGATCAGCCACGTGATCAGTGCATGATCAGCCACGTGATCAGTGTATGATCAGCCACGTGATCAGTGCATGATCAGCCACGTGATCAGTGCATGATCAGCCACGTGATCAGTGCATGAATGCACGTGATCAGTGCATGATCAGCCACGTGATCAGTGCATGATCAGTCACGTGATCAGTGCATGATCAGCAGGTGATCAGTGCATGATCAGCCACGTGATGGTGCATGATCAGGCCGTGATCAGTGCATGATCAGCCACGTGATCAGTGCATGATCAGTCACGTGATCAGTGCATGATCATGAACGTGATCAGTGCATGATCAACCACGTGATCAGTGCATGATCAGCCACGTGATCAGTGCATGATCAGCCAACGTGATCAGTGCATGATTAGCCACGTGATCAGTGCATGATCAGACACGTGATCAGTGCATGATCAGCCACGTGATCAGTGCATGATCAGTCACGTGATCAGCATGATGATCAGTGCATGATCAGCCACGTGATCAGTGCATGATCAGCCACGTGATCAGTGCATGATCAGCCACGTGATCAGTGCATGATCAGCCACGTGATCAGTGCATGATCAGTCACGTGATCAGTGCATGATAGCCACGTGATCAGTGCATGATCAGCCACGTGATCAGTGCATGATCGTGAGCAGTGTATGATCAGCCACGTGATCAGTGCATGATCAGCCACGTGATCAGTGCATGATCAGCCACGTGATCAGTGATCGGTGCATGATCAGTGCATGATCAGCCACGTGATCAGTGCATGACAGTAACCACGTGATCATTGCATGATCTGCCACGTGATCAGTGCATAATCAGCCACGTGATCAGTGCATGCACAGTCACGTGATCAGTGTATGATCAGCCACGTGATCAGTGCATGATAGCCACGTGATCAGTGCATGATCAGGCACGTGATCAGTGCATGATCAGTCACGTGATCAGTGCATGATCAGCCAGGTGATCAGTGCATGATCAGCCACGTGATCAGTGCATGATCAGCCACGTGATCAGTGCATGTATGATCAGTGCATGATCATCCACGTGATCAGTGCATGATCAGTCACGTGATCAATGCATGATCAGCCCGTGATCAGTGCATGATCAGTCACGTGATCAGTGTATGACAGACACGTGATCAGTGCATGCCAAGCCACGTGATCAGTGCATGATCAGCCACGTGATCAGTGCATGATCAGCCACGTGATCAGTGCATGATCAGCAAGGTGATTAGTGCATGATCAGCCACGTGGTTAGTGTATGATTAACCACGTGATGATTGCATGATCTGCCCCATGATCAGTGCATAATCAGCCACGTGATCAGTGCATGCACAGTCACGTGATCAGTGTATGATCAGCTTCGTGATCATTGCATGATCAGCCACGTGATCAATGCATGATCAGGCCCGTGAAGAGTGCATGATCAGTCACGTGATCAGTGTATGATAGCCAGGTTATCAGTGCATGATCATCCACGTGATCAGTGCATGATCAGCCACGTGATCAGTGTATGATCAGCCACGTGATCAGTGCATGATCCGCAACGTGATTAGTGCATGATCAGCCACGTGGTTAGTGTATGATTAACCACGTGATCAGTGCATGATCTGCCACATGATCAGTGCCTGATCAGCCACGTGATCAGTGCATGCACAGTCACGTGATCAGTGTAAGATCAGTCAGGTGATCAGTGCATGATAGCCAGGTGACCAGTGCATGATCAGTATCGAGATCAGTGCATGATCAGCCATGGGATCAGTGCATGATAGCCAGGTGATCAGTGCATGATTAGTTACATGATCAATGTATGATTAGCCACGTGAT
>NW_027220262.1:0-7347 GCF_027580195.1 Bos mutus
AAAAAAAAAAAAAAAAAAAAAAAAAAAAAAAAAAAAAAAAAAAAAAAAAAAAAAAAAAAAAAAAAAAAAAAAAAAAAAAAAAAAAAAAAAAAAAAAAAAAAAAAAAAAAAAAAAAAAAAAAAAAAAAAAAAAAAAAAAAAAAAAAAAAAAAAAAAAAAAAAAAAAAAAAAAAAAAAAAAAAAAAAAAAAAAAAAAAAAAAAAAAAAAAAAAAAAAAAAAAAAAAAAAAAAAAAAAAAAAAAAAAAAAAAAAAAAAAAAAAAAAAAAAAAAAAAAAAAAAAAAAAAAAAAAAAAAAAAAAAAAAAAAAAAAAAAAAAAAAAAAAAAAAAAAAAAAAAAAAAAAAAAAAAAAAAAAAAAAAAAAAAAAAAAAAAATCAGTTACCTGATCACTCGCGACAGCCACGTGATCGGTGCCTGCGGGGTTACAGGATTAGCGCCGCTCAGCTGCTTGATATCGCCAGCTGAGCGGCAGGATGCATGCCTGCTCATCTGCTTGATAATCGCCAGCTGGGCGCGATGATTCGCTGCTCAGTACTTGATTATCGCCAGCTGGGCCGCAGGATTCATGCTGCTCAGCTGCTTGATAATGCCAGCTGGGCCGCAGGATTCATGCATGCTCATTCGCTTGATAATCGCCAGCTGGGCGCGCAGGGATTCATGCCTGCTCGGCTGCTTGATTCTGGCCTGCTGGGGCACATGATCCGTGCAGTAGGCTACATGATCAACACGCGAGCAGTCATGATCAGCGCCTATCAGTCACCTGATCGCGGCATGGCAGCCAGCGTGATCAGTGCCTGCTGAGTTCTGAGTTAGGCCTGCTCAGTTAGCCGATAATGTCGCCAGGTGAGCCACAGAATGGCCTGCTCATCTGCTGAATGTCTGCCAGCTGGTACGCATGATTCATGCCTGCTCATCTGCGTGGCCACCAGCTTGGGATGCAGGTTCATGCCTTCTCATCTGCGATTCTGTCGCCAGCTGGGCGCGAAGATTCGCTGCTCATCTGTGATAATAAACGCCAGCTGGGCGCATAGTTCGGCTGCTCCAGCTGCTTGATAACGCCAGCTGGCGCGCGGGATTCATGCCTGCTCAGCTGCTTGATAATCGCCAGCTGGGCGCATGATTCACGCCTCCTCATCTGCTTGATAAACGCCAGTAGGGCGCATGATTCATGCCTGCTCATCTGTGATAATCGTCAGCTGAGCCGCAGGTTCATGCCTGCTCAGCTGTGACAATCGCCAGCCCAGCCTGCTGATTCATGCCTGCTCATCTGTGATAATGCGCAAGCTGGGCGCGCATGATTCATGCCTGCTCTTCTTGATTCAGCAGGGCCTATTCAGTCACCTGATCCGGCAGCTACCTGATCAGCTCATCTGTGATCAGCGCCTGTTCAGTCACCTGATCATCTGCTTGATGTCGACAGCTGTGATCAATGCCTGCTGAGCCAGCTGGGCGAATGATTCATGCCTGCTCATCTGCTTGATAATTGCCAGCTGGCGTAGGATACATTCTGCCTGCTCATCTACTTGATAATCGCCAGCTGGGCGCGGATTCATGCCTGCTCGGCTGCTTGATAATCGCCAGCTGGGCCACAGGATTCATGCCTGCTCATCTGCTTGATAATCGCCAGCTGGGCGCACATTCATGCCTGCTCATCTGTGATAATGCCAGCTGGGCGCAGGATTCATGCCTGCTCTGCTGTGATAATCGCCAGCTGGGCGCAGGATTCCGGGGCCTGCTCAGCTGCTTGATTCTTGCCAGCTGGGGCACATGATTCCGTGCCTGCTCAGCTGCCTGATCAGCCCCAGCATGAGCAGTTCATGCGTGATCAGCTGTATAATGTACCTGATCACTGGGATTCATGCCTGCTGATCAGTGCCTGCTGGGCGGAGGATTAAGCGCCTGCTCAGCTGCTTGATATCGCCAGCTGGGCGGCTGATCATGCCTGCTCATCTGTGATGTCGCCAGCTGGGCGCATGATTCATGCCTGCTCATGCCTGATAATCTCCAGCTGGCTTGAGGATTCATGCCTACTCAGCTGTGATAATCGGCCGCTGGGCGCAGGTTTCATGGCTGCTCATCTGCTTGATAATTTAGCTGGGCGCAGGATTCATGCCTGCTCATCTGTGATAATCGCCAGCTGGGCGCATGATTCATGCCTGCTCATCTGCTTGATAATCGCCAGCTGGGCGCATGATTCATGCCTGCTCAGCTGCTTGATAATCGCCAGCTGGGCCGCATGATTCATGCCTGCTCATCTGCTCGATAATGCGCCAGCTGGGCGCGCATGATTCATGCCTGCTCATCTGCTTGATAATCGCCAGCTGGGCGCCCGGGATTCATGCCTGCTCGGCTGCTTGATAATCGCCAGCTGGGCGCCCAGGATTCATGCCTGCTCATCTGCTTGATAATCGCCAGCTGGGCGCAGGATTCATGCCTGCTCATCTGTGATAATCGCCAGCTGGGCGCATGATTCATGCCTTTTCAGCTGCTTGATAAGACAGTGCCAGCTGGGCGCATGATTCATGCCTGCTCAGCTGTGATAATAATCAGCTGGGTTGCAGGATTCATGCCTGCTCAGCTGCTTGATAAACCCCAGCTGGCCACAGGATTCATGCCTGCTCATCTGTGATAAGCGCCAGCTGGGCCTCATGATTCATGCCTGCTCATCTGCTTGATAATCGCCAGCTGGGCGCATGTTTCATGCCTGCTCATCTGATAATGTCGCCAGCTGGGCGCCCAGGTTTCATGCCTGCTCATCTGCTTGATAATCGCCAGCTGGGCGCATGATTCATGCCTGCTAATCTGCTGTGATAATCGCCAGCTGGGCCGCAGGATTCATGCCTTTTCAGCTGTGATAATCGCCAGCTGGGCCGCATGATTCATGCCTGCTCAGCTGTGATAATTGCCAGCTAATTTGCAGGATTCATGCCTGCTCATCTGCTTGATTAAGCCCCAGCTGGGGCATGATCCGCTCAGCAGGTGAGCTACCTGATCAGCACATGAGCATTCTGCCTGATCAGCGCCTGCTAATGCCAGCTGATCACTGCATCAGCCATCGTGATCAATGCCAGCTGGGCCCGCAGGATTCATGCCTGCTCATCTGCTTGATAAACGCCAGCTGGGCGCAGGATTCATGCCTGCTCATCTGCTAGATAATCGCCAGCTGGGCGCATGATTCATGCCTGCTCATCTGCTTGATAATCGCCAGCTGGGCGCGGGATTCATGCCTTCTCATCTGCTTGATAATCGCCAGCTGGGCGCATCATTCATGCCTGCTCATCTGTGATAATCATCCGCTGGGCCCCGGGATTCATGCCTGCTCAGCTGTGATAATCACCAGCTGGGGCCTCATTATTCATGCCTGCTCAGCTGCTTGATTCTTGCCTGCTGAGGCGCGTGATCCGTGCCTGCTCAGCTACCTGATCAATACATGAGCAGTCACGTGATCAGCGCCTATCAGTCACCTGATCACTGCCGACAGCCACGTGTTCAGTGCCTGCGGAGTTACAGGATTAGCGCCTGCTCAGCTGTTTGATAATCGCCAGCTGGGCCGGCAGGATGCGTGCCTGTTCATCTGCTTGATAATCGCCAGCTGGGCGCATGATTCATGCCTGCTCATCTGCTTGATAATCGCCAGCTGGGCCGCAGGATTAATGCCTGCTCAGCTGTTGATAATCGCCAGCTGGGCGATTTCATGGCCTGCTCATCTGCTTGATAATCGCCAGCTGGGATCAGGATTCATGCCTGCTCATCTGTGATAATCCAGCTGGGCGCGGGATTTCTGCTGCCTGCGCCAGCTGTGATGATTCAGGGCTGCCTGGGATAAACCAGCGCATGATTCATGCCTGCTCAGCTGCTTGATAATCGCCAGCTGGGCGGGGATTCATGCCTGCTCCATCTGTGATAATCGCCAGCTGGGCGCGGGATTCATGCCTGCTCATCTGTGATAATTGCCAGCTGGGCGCATGATTCATGCCTGCTCATCTGTGATAATGTCGCCAGCTGGGCGCATGATTCATGCCTGCTCATCTGTGATAATCGCCAGCTGGGCGCGTGATTCATGCCTGCTCAGCTGTGATAATCGCCAGCTGGGCGCAGGATTCATGGCTGCTCATCTGTGATAAACCCCAGCTGGGCGCATGATTCATGCCTGCTCATCTGCCTGATAATCGCCAGCTGGGGCGCGGGATTCATGCCTGCTCAGCTGTGATGTCGCCAGCTGGGCGCATGATTTCATGCCTGCTCATCTGCTTGATAATCGCCAGCTGGGCGCAGGATTCATGCCTGCTCAGCTGTGATAATCGCCAGCTGGGCCCAGGATTCATGCCTGCTCAGCTGCTTGATAATCGCCCAGCTGGGCCGCAGGATTCATGCCTGCTCATCTGCGATAATCGCCAGCTGGGCGCCAGGATTCATGCCTGCTCATCTGTGATAATCGCCAGCTGGGCGCAGGATTCATGCCTGCTCAGCTGTGATGTCGCCAGCTGGGCCGCATGATTCATGGCTGCTCATCTGTGATAATCGCCAGCTGGGCGCCAGGATTCATGCCTGCTCATCTGCTGTGATAATCGCCAGCTGGGCGCAGGATTCATGCCTGCTCATCTGCTTGATAATCGCCAGCTGGGCGCCCAGGATTCATGCCTGCTCAGCTGTGATAATCCCCAGCTGGGGCATGATTCATGCCTGCTCAGCTGCTTGATAATCGCCAATGGTCCGCATGATTCATGCCTGCTCATCTGATTGATAATCGCCAGCTGGGCGCGCCCAGGATTCATGCCTGCTCATCTGTGATAAGCGCCAGCTGGGCAATGATTTCATGCCTGCTCATCTGCTTGATAATCGCAGCTGGGCGCAGGATTCATGCCTGCTCATCTGTGATAATCGCCAGCTGGGCGCGGATTCATGCCTGCTCAGCTGCTTGAATAATGCGCCAGCTGGGCTCCAGGATTCATGCCTGCTCATCTGCTTGATAATCGCAAGCTGGGCACATGATTCATGCCTGCTCATCTTCTTGATAGTCGCCAGCTGGGCTCCATGGATTCATGCCTGCTCAGCTGGCGATTCTTGCCTGCTGGGCACATGCTCGTGCAGGAGGTGATCATGATCAGCATGAGCAGTCTGCTCAGCGCCTCTCAGTCACCTGATCACTGCCGCAGCCAGCGTGATCAGTGCCTGCGGATGCAGGGATGCCTTCTGAATAATCGCCAGCTGAGCCACGGATTCATGCCTGTTCATCTGTGATAATCGCCAGCTGGGCGCAGGATTCATGCCTGCACATCTGATAATCGCCAGCTGGCCGCATGATTCATGCCTGCTCGGCTGATAATCGCCAGCTGGGCGCAGGATTCATGCCTGTTCAGCTGCTGTGATAATCGCCAGCTGGGCGCTTTCGTATTCATGCCTGCTCAGCTGGCGGTCGCCAACTGGGCGCAGGATTCATGCCTGCTCATCTGCTTGAATATCGCCAGCTGGGCGCAAGATTCATGCCTGCTCATCTGCTTGATAATGTCGCCAGCTGGGCTGCAGATGATTCATGCCTGCTCATCACCCTGATAATGCCAGCTGGGCCGCACGGCTGGCTGCTCATCTGCTGATAAGCGCCAGCTGGGCGATTCATGCCTGCTCATCTGTGATAATCGCCAGCTGGGCGGCAGGATTCATGCCTGCTCATCTGCTTGATAATCGCCAGCTGGGCGCATCATGATTCATGCCTGCTCATCTGGTTGATAATCGCCAGCTGGCACGCATGATTCATGCCTGCTCATCTCTTGATAGTCGCAGCTGGGCCCCAGGTTTCATGCCTGCTCATCTGACTTGATTCTTGCCTGCTGAGCTGCAGGATTCATGCCTGAGAGTTACCTGATCAGCACCAGCAGTCACGCATGATTCATGATTGCTCTCGGTCAATAATCACTGCTGGGCGCGGGATTCATGCCTGCTCATCTGCCTGCTAACCCCAGCTGGGGGATTCATGCCTGCTCACCTGTTTTGATAATCGCCAGCTGGGCCACCCAGGATTCATGCCTGCTCAGATGTGATAATGCCAGCTGGGCGCCTGATTCATGCCTGCTCAGCTGTGATAATCGCCAGCTGGGCGCATGCCTGCTCAGCTGATTCATGCCTGCTCATCTGTGATAATACCGCCAGCTGGGCGCCGCTGGGATTCATGCCTGCTCATCTGCTGTGATAATCGCCAGCTGGGCGCGCAGGATTCATGCCTGCTCAGCTGTGATAATCGCCAGCTGGGCGCAGGATTCATGCCTGCTCATCTGTTTGATAATCGCCAGCTGGGCGGCAGGATTCATGCCTGCTCATCTGTGATAATCGCCAGCTGGGCGCATGATTCATTGGCTGCTCATCTGTGATAATCGCCAGCTGGGCGCAGGATTCATGCCTGCTCAGCTGTGATAAACGCCAGCTGGGCATGATTCATTCCTGCTCATCTGCCTGATCATCGCCAGCTAGGCGATATTCATGCCTGCTCATCTCTGCTTGATAATCGCCAGCTGGGCGCATGATTCATGCCTGCTCATCTGTGATAATCGCCAGCTGGGCGCATGATTCATGCCTTCTCATCTGCTTGATAATGCGCCAGCTGGCGCCCAGGATTCATGCCTTCTCAGCTGATTGAATAATCGCCATTGGGCGAAGGATTCATGCCTGCTCAGCTGTGATAATCGCAAGCTGGGGCATGATTCATGCCTGCTCATCTACTTGATAGTCGCCAGCTGGGCGCAGGATTCATGCCTGCTCAGCTGTGATTCTTGCCTGCTGGGCACATGATCCGTGCAGGAGAGTTACCTGATCAGCACATGAGCAGTCACATGATCAGTGCCTCTCAGTCACCTGATCACTGCATGGCAGCCACGTGATCAGTGCCTGCTGAGTTACATGATTAGCGCCTGCTCAGCTGTGATAATTCCAGCTGAGCCACAGGATGCATGCCTGCTCATCTGCTGAATAATCGCCAGCTGGGGCGCATGATTCATGCCTGCTCATCACCTGGTGATAAGCGCCAGCTGGGCGCATGATTCGCCTGCTCAGATGTGATAATCGCCAGCTGGGCCGCAGGATTAATGCCTGCTCGGCTGCTGATAATCGCCCGCTGGGCCTAGATTTCATGCCTGCTCCTGCTTGATAATGCCAGCTGGGCGGGAGGATTCATGCCTGTTCATCGTTGATAATCGCCAGCTGGGCGAGCAGGATTCATGGCTGCTCATCTGCTTGATAGCGCCAGCTGGGCGCGGGATTAGGGCTTTCATCTGCTGATAAACCCCAGCTGGGCGCATGATTCATGCCTGCTCAGCTGTGATAAGGATGGACGCAGGATTCATGCCTGCTCAGCTGT
>NW_027220263.1:0-9589 GCF_027580195.1 Bos mutus
CTGATAATGCACTGATCATCTGGCTATCATGCACGCATTACATGGCTATCGTGCACTGATCACCTGGTTGATCATACACTGATCACGAGACTGATCATGCACTGATCACGTCTATATCATGCACTATCACATGACTGCCCAAGCACTGATCACGTGGATGATCATACACTGATCATGTGACAGATCATGCACTGATCACGTGACTGACCATGCACTGATCACGTGACTGATCATGCACTGATGAGTTGGCAATCATGCACTGATTACTTGGCTGATCATACACTGATCACGTGATTGATCATGCACTGATCATCTGGCTATCATGCACTCATTAACTGGCTATCGTGCACTGATCACGTGGTTGATCATACACTGATCACGAGACTGATCATACACTGATCATGAGACTGATCATGCACTGATCACTTCTATATCATGCACTGTTCACATGACTGCCCATGCACTGATCACGTGGATGATCATACACTGATCATGTGACAGATCATGCAGTGACCACGTGGCTATCATGCACTGATCAAGTGGCTGGTCATACTCTGCTCCTGAAACTGATCATGCAATGATCACGTGGCTATCATGCACTGCTCACGTGGCTGATCATGCAATGATCACGTAGCTACCATGTACTGGTCACGTGAGTGATCATGCACCTATCACGTAATTGATCATGCACTGATCAGGTGACTTATCATGCACTGTTCACGTGACTGATCATGCACTGATCTCCTGGCTATCATGCACGGCTCACTTGGCTGAACATGCAATGATCACCTAGCTACCATGTACTGGTCACGTGACTGATCATGCACTGATAGCGTAATTGATCATGCACTGATCATGTGGCTGATCATGCACTGATCACGTGGCTGATCATACACTGATTACGTGACTGATCATGCATTGATCACGTGACTGATCATGCACTGATCACATGGCTATCATGCACTGATCACTTGGCTGCTCATACACTGATCACGTGCCTGGTCATGCACAGATTACATGACTATCATGCACTGATCACGTGACTGATCATGCACTGATCACCTGGCTATCATGCACTATTCACGTGGCTGATCATGCAATGATCATGTAGCTACCATGTACTGGTCACGTGACTGATCATACACCCATCAGGTGACTGATCATGCACTGATCACGTGGCTATCATGCACTGTTCACGTGGCTGATCATACACTGATCACCTGCCTGGTCATGCACAGACCACGTGACTAATCATGAACTGATCACGTAGCTATCATGCACTGATCTCCTGGCTGATCATGCACTGATCATGTGGCTATCATGCAATGATCACGTGGCTATCATGCACCGATCACGTGGCTGATCATGCACTGATACCGTGACTGAGCATGGACTGATCACATGACTATCATGTAGTGATCACGTGACTTAATGGCGCTCATCATGTGACTGATCATGGGCTGAACATGTTTGCTATCATACACTGATCATGTGCCTCCGGAGGCAAAAAACAAAGAGCTGAATAGGCACGAATCAAACAGTCAGCAGGCAATAATCATGGAACTCAGCTGTGAGGAATCATGCTGCTCAGCTGGCAATAATCAAGCAGCTGAGCAGGCGGTAATCACGCGCTCAGCTCAGGGCCTGATCACGTGACTGAGCATGCACTGTTCACGTGGCTGATCATGCACTGAGCACGTGGCTGATCATACACTGCACACCTAAGTGATCATGCACTGATCACGTGGCTATCATGCACGGATCACGTGGCTGATCATACACTGTTCACGTGTCTGACCATGCACTGAGCACGTGGCTGATCAGACACTGCACACCTAAGTTATCATGCACTGATCACCTGGCTATCATGCACTGATCACGTGGCTGATCATGCACTGATCTCGTTGCTATCATGCACGGCTCACGTGGCTGATCATGCAATGATCACCTAGCTACCATGTACTGGTCACGTGACTGATCATGCACTGATCACGTAATTGATCATGCACTGATCACGTGGCTTATCATACACTGATCGTGACGTGACTGATCATGCACTGATCACGTGGCTGATCATGATCAATGATCACGTAGCTACCGTGTACTGGTCTGATCGTGACTGATCATGCACTGATCACGTAACTGGTCATGCACTGATCATCGTGGCTGATCATGCACTAATCACGTGACTGGTCATGCACTGATCACGTGGCTGATCATGCACTGATCAAGTGACTGATCATGCACACATCACGTGGCTATCATGCACTGCTCACGTGGCTGGTCATGCAATGATCACGTAGCTACAATATACTGGTCACGTGACTGATCATGTACAGATCACGTAAATGATCATGCACTGTTCCCGTGACTGATCATGTACTGATCACGTGACTGATCATGCACTGATCACGTGGATATCATGCTCTCCTCACGTGGGTGATCATGCAATGATCACGTAGCAACCATGTACTGGTCACCTGACTGATCATGCACTGATCATGTAATTGATCCAGCACTGATCACGTGGCTCATCATGCACTGATCACGTGACTGTTCACGCACTGATCACTTGACTGATCATGCACTGATCACGTGGCTATAATGCCCTGATTACGTGGCTGATCATACACTTTTCACGTGCCTGGTCATACACAGATCACGTGACTAATCATGAACTGATCACGTGGCTGTAATTCACTGATCACGTGAATATCATGCACTGATTACGTGCCTGTCAGGCACAGATCACGTGACTAATCATGAACTGATCATGTAGGTATCATGCACTGATCACGTGGCTGATCATACACTGCTCACGAAACTGATCATGCACTGATCACATGGCTATCATGCACTGATCACGTGGATATCATGCACTGATCACGTGGCTATCATGCACTGATATCATGCACTGATCACGTGGCTGATCACACACGTATCACATGACTGATCATGCACTGATCACGTGACTATCATGCACTGATCCCGTGGCTATCATGCACTGATCACGTGGCTAATCATGCAATGATCACATAGCTACCATGTACTGGTCACTTGACTGATCATGCACTGATCACGTAACTGATCCTGCACTGATCACGTGGCTCATAACGCACTGATCACGTGGCTGATCATGCACTGATCACCTGGCTCATCATGCACTGATCACGTGGCTGATCATGCACTGATCACGTGGCTGATCATGCAATGATCAAGCAGCTACGATGTACTAGTCACATGTCTGATCATGTACAGATCACGTGACTAATCATGAGGTGATCACGTGGCTATCCTGCACTGATCACGTGGATATCATGCACTGATCACGTGGCTGATCACACACGTAACACGTGACTGATCATGCATGATCACGTGACTGATCATGCACTGATCACGTGACTGATCATGCACTGAACATGATCACATGATGACTGACTGATCATGCACTGATCACGGGACTGATAATGCACTGATCATCTGGCTATCATGCACGCATTACATGGCTATCGTGCACTGATCACCTGGTTGATCATACACTGATCACGAGACTGATCATGCACTGATCACGTCTATATCATGCACTATCACATGACTGCCCAAGCACTGATCACGTGGATGATCATACACTGATCATGTGACAGATCATGCACTGATCACGTGACTGACCATGCACTGATCACGTGACTGATCATGCACTGATGAGTTGGCAATCATGCACTGATTACTTGGCTGATCATACACTGATCACGTGATTGATCATGCACTGATCATCTGGCTATCATGCACTCATTAACTGGCTATCGTGCACTGATCACGTGGTTGATCATACACTGATCACGAGACTGATCATACACTGATCATGAGACTGATCATGCACTGATCACTTCTATATCATGCACTGTTCACATGACTGCCCATGCACTGATCACGTGGATGATCATACACTGATCATGTGACAGATCATGCAGTGACCACGTGGCTATCATGCACTGATCAAGTGGCTGGTCATACTCTGCTCCTGAAACTGATCATGCAATGATCACGTGGCTATCATGCACTGCTCACGTGGCTGATCATGCAATGATCACGTAGCTACCATGTACTGGTCACGTGAGTGATCATGCACCTATCACGTAATTGATCATGCACTGATCAGGTGACTTATCATGCACTGTTCACGTGACTGATCATGCACTGATCTCCTGGCTATCATGCACGGCTCACTTGGCTGAACATGCAATGATCACCTAGCTACCATGTACTGGTCACGTGACTGATCATGCACTGATGACGTAATTGATCATGCACTGATCATGTGGCTGATCATGCACTGATCACGTGGCTGATCATACACTGATTACGTGACTGATCATGCACTGATCACGTGACTGATCATGCACTGATCACATGGCTATCATGCACTGATCACTTGGCTGCTCATACACTGATCACGTGCCTGGTCATGCACAGATTACATGACTATCATGCACTGATCACGTGACTGATCATGCACTGATCACCTGGCTATCATGCACTATTCACGTGGCTGATCATGCAATGATCATGTAGCTACCATGTACTGGTCACGTGACTGACTGATCATACACCCATCAGGT
Source organism: Bos mutus (assembly GCF_027580195.1). Taxonomy (NCBI): domain Eukaryota; kingdom Metazoa; phylum Chordata; class Mammalia; order Artiodactyla; family Bovidae; genus Bos; species Bos mutus. Next base: position 4,620 of record NW_027220263.1, read on the forward strand.
GACTGATCATGCACTGATCACGTGGCTATCATGCACTGTTCACGTGGCTGATCATACACTGATCACCTGCCTGGTCATGCACAGACCACGTGACTAATCATGAACTGATCACGTAGCTATCATGCACTGATCTCCTGGCTGATCATGCACTGATCATGTGGCTATCATGCACTGATCACGTGGCTATCATGCACCGATCACGTGGCTGATCATGCACTGATACCGTGACTGAGCATGGACTGATCACATGACTATCATGTAGTGATCACGTGACTTAATGCGCTCATCATCATGACTGATCATGACTGATCATGGGCTGAACATGTTTGCTATCATACACTGATCATGTGCCTCCGGAGGCAAAAAAAAAGAGCTGAATAGGCGCGAATCAAACAGTCAGCAGGCAATAATCATGGAACTCAGCTGTGAGGAATCATGCTGCTCAGCTGGCAATAATCAAGCAGCTGAGCAGGCGGTAATCACGCAGCTCAGCAGGCCCTGATCACGTGACTGAGCATGCACTGTTCACGTGGCTGATCATGCACTGAGCACGTGGCTGATCATACACTGCACACCTAAGTGATCATGCACTGATCACGTGGCTATCATGCACGGATCACGTGGCTGATCATCACACTGTTCACGTGTCTGACCATGCACTGATCACGTGGCTGATCATACACTGCACACCTAAGTTATCATGCACTGATCACCTGGCTGATCATGCACTGATCACCTGGCTGATCATGCACTGATCACGTGCATCATGATCACGTGGCTGATCATGCACTGATCACGTGGCTGATCGTTGCTGATCATGCACGGCTGGCTGATCGTGGCTGATGATCATGCGGCTGATCACCTAGCTACCATGTACTGGTCACGTGACTGATCATGCACATCACACTGATCTGACTGATCATGCACTGATCACGTGGCTTATCACACACTGATCACGTGACTGATCGATCACGTGCACTGATCACGTGGCTGATCATGCACTGATCACGTGGCTGATCACGCACTGATCACGTGGCTGATCATGCACTGATCACGTGACTGATCATGCACTGATCTGATCATGCACTGATCACGTGACTGATCTGATCACGTGGCTGATCATGCACTGATCGTGATCATGCTGATGATCATGCACTGATCATGCACTGATCACGTGACTGATCATGCACTGATCACGTGACTGATCATGCACTGATCACGTGCACTGATCATGCACTGATCACGTGACTGATCATGCATGATCACGTGGCTGATCATGCACTGATCACTGATCATGCACTGATCACGTGGCTGATCATGCACTGATCACGTGGCTCATGCACTGACGTGACTGATGCACTGATCACGTGACTGATCATGCACATGATCACGTGGCTGATCATGCACTGACGTGATCGCACTGATCACGTAAATGATCATGATCACGTGACTGATCATGACTGATCACGTGACTGATGATCACTGTGACTGATCACTGATCACGTGCACTGATGATCATGACTCATCACGTGATCATCACTGATGATCTGATCATGCACTGATCACGTGGTGATCATGCACTGATCACGTGATCATGATCATGCACTGATCTGATCACTGATCTGACTGCACTGATCTGATCATGCACTGATCACGTGACTGATCATGCACTGATCCACGTAAATGCACTGATCACGTGGCTCATCATGCACTGATCACGTGACTGTTCATGCACTGATCACTTGACTGATCATGCACTGATCACGTGGCTATAATGCCCTGATTACGTGGCTGATCTGATCACACTTTTTCACGTGCCTGACTCATCACACAGATCACGTGACTAATCACTGAACTGATCACGTGGCTGTAATTCACTGATCACGTGAATATCATGCACTGATTACGTGCCTGTCAGGCACAGATCACGTGACTAATCATGAACTGATCATGTAGGTATCATGCACTGATCACGTGGCTGATCATGCACTGATCATGCACTGATCATCACTGATCATGCACTGATCATGCATCATGCACTGATCACGTGGCTGATCATGCACTGATCATGCACTGATCACGTGGATATCATGCACTGATCACGTGGCTGATCATCATGCACTGATATCATGCACTGATCACATGCACTGATCACACACTGATCGCACTGATCATCACATGACTGATCATGCACTGATCACGTGACTATCATGCACTGATCCCGTGGCTATCATGCACTGATCACGTGGCTAATCATGCAATGATCACATAGCTACCATGTACTGGTCACTTGACTGATCATGCACTGATCACGTAACTGATCCTGCACTGATCACGTGGCTCATAACGCACTGATCACGTGGCTGATCATGCACTGATCACCTGGCTCATCATGCACTGATCACGTGGCTGATCATGCACTGATCACGTGGCTGATCATGCAATGATCAAGCAGCTACGATGTACTAGTCACATGTCTGATCATGTACAGATCACGTGACTAATCATGAGGTGATCACGTGGCTATCCTGCACTGATCACGTGGATATCATGCACTGATCACGTGGCTGATCACACACGTATCACGTGACTGATCATGCAATGATCACGTGACTGACCATGCACTGATCACGGGACTGATAATGCACTGATCATCTGGCTATCATGCACGCATTACATGGCTATCGTGCACTGATCACCTGGTTGATCATACACTGATCACGAGACTGATCATGCACTGATCACGTCTATATCATGCACTATCACATGACTGCCCAAGCACTGATCACGTGGATGATCATACACTGATCATGTGACAGATCATGCACTGATCACGTGACTGACCATGCACTGATCACGTGACTGATCATGCACTGATGAGTTGGCAATCATCATGCACTGACTGGCTGATCATACACTGATCACGTGATTGATCATGCACTGATCATCTGGCTATCATGCACTCATTTAACTGGCTATCGTGCACTGATCACGTGGTTGATCATCTGATCACACTGATCACGAGACTGATCATACACTGATCATGAGACTGATCATGCACTGATCACTTCTATATCATGCACTGTTCACATGACTGCCCATGCACTGATCACGTGGATGATCATACACTGATCATGTGACAGATCATGCAGTGACCACGTGGCTATCATGCACTGATCAAGTGGCTGGTCATACTCTGCTCCTGAAACTGATCATGCAATGATCACGTGGCTATCATGCACTGCTCACGTGGCTGATCATGCAATGATCACGTAGCTACCATGTACTGGTCACGTGAGTGATCATGCACCTATCACGTAATTGATCATGCACTGATCAGGTGACTTATCATGCACTGTTCACGTGACTGATCATGCACTGATCTCCTGGCTATCATGCACGGCTCACTTGGCTGAACATGCAATGATCACCTAGCTACCATGTACTGGTCACGTGACTGATCATGCACTGATGACGCGTAATTGATCATGCACTGATCATGTGGCTGATCATGCACTGATCACGTGGCTGATCATACACTGATTACGTGACTGATCATGCATTGATCACGTGACTGATCATGCACTGATCACATGGCTATCATGCACTGATCACTTGGCTGCTCATACACTGATCACGTGCCTGGTCATGCACAGATTACATGACTATCATGCACTGATCACGTGACTGATCATGCACTGATCACCTGGCTATCATGCACTATTCACGTGGCTGATCATGCAATGATCATGTAGCTACCATGTACTGGTCACGTGACTGATCATACACCCATCAGGTGACTGATCATGCACTGATCACGTGGCTATCATGCACTGTTCACGTGGCTGATCATACACTGATCACCTGCCTGGTCATGCACAGACCACGTGACTAATCATGAACTGATCACGTAGCTATCATGCACTGATCTCCTGGCTGATCATGCACTGATCATGTGGCTATCATGCAATGATCACGTGGCTATCATGCACCGATCACGTGGCTGATCATGCACTGATACCGTGACTGAGCATGGACTGATCACATGACTATCATGTAGTGATCACGTGACTTAATGGCGCTCATCATGTGACTGATCATGGGCTGAACATGTTTGCTATCATACACTGATCATGTGCCTCCGGAGGCAAAAAACAAAGAGCTGAATAGGCACGAATCAAACAGTCAGCAGGCAATAATCATGGAACTCAGCTGTGAGGAATCATGCTGCTCAGCTGGCAATAATCAAGCAGCTGAGCAGGCAGTAATCACGCAGCTCAGCAGGCCCTGATCACGTGACTGAGCATGCACTGTTCACGTGGCTGATCATGCACTGAGCACGTGGCTGATCATACACTGCACACCTAAGTGATCATGCACTGATCACGTGGCTATCATGCACGGATCACGTGGCTGATCATACACTGTTCACGTGTCTGACCATGCACTGAGCACGTGGCTGATCATACACTGCACACCTAAGTTATCATGCACTGATCACCTGGCTATCATGCACTGATCACGTGGCTGATCATGCACTGATCTCGTTGCTATCATGCACGGCTCACGTGGCTGATCATGCAATGATCACCTAGCTACCATGTACTGGTCACGTGACTGATCATGCACTGATCACGTAATTGATCATGCACTGATCACGTGGCTTATCATACACTGATCACGTGACTGATCATGCACTGATCACGTGGCTGATCATGCAATGATCACGTAGCTACCGTGTACTGGTCACGTGACTGATCATGCACTGATCACGTAATTGGTCATGCACTGATCACGTGGCTGATCATGCACTAATCACGTGACTGGTCATGCACTGATCACGTGGCTGATCATGCACTGATCAAGTGACTGATCATGCACACATCACGTGGCTATCATGCACTGCTCACGTGGCTGGTCATGCAATGATCACGTAGCTACAATATACTGGTCACGTGACTGATCATGTA
>NW_027220264.1:0-46015 GCF_027580195.1 Bos mutus
ACAATATGCAATACATATCCTCTTATAATTTTGGATAAATACTACAGCTCATCACTCTGTCCTCATTTTAAAGTCCAAGTGTATTTAAAGATCTGTGCTAGGTTTTCAGGGTTTATGCTGCAGGCTAACTTTTTCAGTTTTCTGTAGTAAAACGAAGATATCTTTGTATTTTATGAAATATATTTCACAGTTAGAATATTCATTTTCCATTCAATTTTTTTCTTTATTTTTTGATATTACTGCAGCTTGTGGGATCTTAGATCCCCAGTCAGGGACTGAATCCAGAATACTGCTGTGAAAGCCCTGAGTCCTAATCTTTGGACCACCAGAGGACTTCCTCCAGTTTTGTTTTTTAAATATTTTTGAAAATTGACTTTTGCTGAAATAAGAACAGTAGCATATGACAGTGATTCTCATTAGTGTTCTCTTTCATCAAAAGAAAAAAAAATAGTAAGTTTATATTGGGTTCTCAGTTATGATTTTTAAATTTAAAGGTCTCAGATACAAGTTTGAGAAACCACTGCTGTAGATGATGCAGTTAAATAAGGCAAAACCTCTATCTCCAAAAAAGGGGGTTTTTGGGGCTCATATGAGAAAGCTAAGACATAGAGTAGGTCTTTTTAAGTGTAAGTTATAAATCTGAAATAAATATTTACAGAAATACTTGGTAGTTGCCCAATATGGTCTCAATGTTTGAAATATGACTTGTGAGACAGAAATCCTTTTGATTTCTGGGTCAAACCCATCACTTGTGCTTAATTAAATTTTGAGTGAAATAATTGCTGTTTCTCTCTATTCTGTTATCAGGTCATGTTTTCTGTAAATACCTAGACTTTCTGATTTGTAAAGTTTCAGTCTTTTGTGCCTGGAGCCGGTGAGGCATTCCACTCGTGACAAAGGTCATGAGGAAGGAGGCTCGGCATACACAAAGGCAGGATCGAGCCTCAGGAGTCCGCCCGGATATTCTCGAGCATCTACCCCCCAAAAAACCAGAGTCTGCCTACTTTATTGCTTTGTGTTCTCACCTCTGACTTTACTGGGGGCTGTCCCCTACCACCATCTCGCTCTCTCTGTCAAAGATTAACTTACAGCTCCAATTAATAAAGTTCTGGGCAATTAGGAGTGTTTAAATCCAAACCCCTCAGATGGCTCTCTAACTCGCCTGACAAGTTTACCGGACTCCTGCAGCTATGCATACGATTGTTTACAGTCTCCCAGCCTCGAGAGGCATGGGAAGCTTAAGATATTCAAATAGCTTAGAGCCTCTCAGAGTTAGAAACTGTCAGAATAAACTAGTAAAGGATTTCATTGATGAGTCAATGTTTGTTGCCAAGTTTTCACATCCCTGAATTGTATCCTTGAATATGTATTAATTAATAGTGGGTATGTAGAAACAATAAGTAGTGGCCTTGGTGTTAGTAACTTTAGACCCTTAAGGTAATAAATTCTTTCCTTTGTTGTAAACCCATTACACATCCGCCCTATAGGAATGCAATTTTATCTTCAGAAGATGGCGCAAAACCTTAAAATAATTACTCTTAGAGAAAGTAAGTCTTTGTTGATAAGTCCTTGTCAAGAGTCATAAAATGTTAGTAGGCCTTCTGGCCAGAAGATGATGTAAATCCCCTAAACCATTTGTATACAATAAATTTGCAGGAAAGAAACCCTGGTTTTTGATAAGAATCAAAGACTGCTGACTTTGCATCCCCTATTATCCTCTATGTGTAATTTAGGGTATAAAAGTCCCTGTTAAAAATAAAGCTACGGGCCTTGCTCACCAACGCTTGGTCTCCCCATGTCATTCTTTCTTTTAACTTCCAGCTGAGTGTCCATCTGGAGCGCGGAACCCACCACGCTTACTAATTATGCCTGTGCTTCTAAGACCCACTCGAGAAGGTGTCTAGGGTGGGACACCTTCCGCTATTCGAGAGGGCGCCTGTGGCCTACGTAAGTGGTGCAAACTTCTTGTCTTGAAGTTTTATTGGTCTCCCGTGTAAACCAAGCTACTCAGCTTCTTTTCTCCACTGAATTTTCCTACTGAGCTATCCTCATTCTTTTAATCTTTATATCTTTGATAAATAAATAAATAGTCGCTTGTGCGTCTCCCTTGAATACCCTAGATCAGCCGGGCTCGTCCCTCGGCAGTTTTGTTTCCTTGTTGATTTTTTGGTGGTGTTGTTGTATTAGTGATTTACAGTGAGTTTGAAGTCAACCACTCCACTTTTCATGTCCACTGGTTTTCTTTTAAATAATCTGTATATCCTGATTCTCTAGTGAAATATTCTTGAAAATTAATTATATATATATGTATACACACACACACACACACACACACATATATACACTCATTGTTTCTTGTATTCTTTTTTTAAATTTTATTTTATTTTTAAACTTTACATAATTGTATTAGTTTTGCCAAATATCAAAATGAATCCGCCACAGGTATACATGTGTTCCCCATCCTGAACCCTACTCCCTCCTCCCTTCCTGTACAATCCCTCTGGGTCATCCCAGTGCACTAGCCCCAAGCATCCAGTATCGTGCATCGAACCTGGACTGGCATCTCGTTTCATACATGATATTTTACATGTTTCAATGCCATTCTCCCAAAATTTCCCACCCTCTCCCTCTCCCACATTGTCCATAAGACTGTTCTATACATCAGTGTCTCTTTTGCTGTCTCGTACACTGGGTTATTGTTACCATCTTTCTAAATTCCATATATGCATTAGTATACTGTATTGGTGTTTTTCCTTCTGGCTTACTTCACTCCGTATAATAGGCTCCAGTTTCATCCACCTCATTAGAACTGATTCAAATGTATTCTTTTTAATGGCTGAGTAATACTCCATTGTGTACATGTATTCTTTTTATCTATACTACCTGATGTAAAGTCTCTGTTAAGTCCAGCCTCTGGGCTTTCTGAGCCATGCTTTGTATTACCTACTTATTTCCTTATGTGACCAGACACCTTCTCCTATTTCTTTGTGTGTCTCATGTTTTGTTGTTGTTGTTGTTGAAAACTAGAAAATGCAGATATAACATGGTGAAATGGGACATCAGATTTCTTGTCCCAGAGCTTTTACTTGTTGTCATTTGTTGGATGATTTCTGAAACAGATTCTGTATGGTATGTATTTTTTTCTTGTGTGTGGCCACTGAATGCTTGTTTATAACCTAGCAGACAGCCCATGTTTGAGGTTTCATTAAAAACCAGCAGCCCTCTCAACCTCTGTTTTTAGGCTCTGTGCATGGTGGGGCACACCTTTAATACTCAGCCAGGCAACTGGTAGCTCTTTTCATTTCAGGCTTGTGCAGAAAATCCAGGTCACTCAAAGCTGAGAGATTAGGAGCATCCCTGAACTTTGATGAATTTGTATTCAGTCCTGATTCCACATATAAATGAGGTCCTGCAGTGTTTGCTTTCTCTGTGTGACTTGTTTCTCTTAGCACAGTACTCTCCAGGTTCATCCATGTTGTTGCAAATGGCAGGATTTATCTACCTTGGATGTTAATCCCTTATTAATCATATCATTTGCAAATATTTTTACCAACCTAGTACACTGTCTTTTTTTATTGTTGTTGACAGTGTCCTTTTCCATGCAAAATTGATTTGCTGTGATATAGTTTCACTTACTAGGTTTTGCTTGTGTTGCTTGTGGGTTTGGTGGCCTATATCAAAATCAAAGAGCAAGAGTGGCATTTAGTAGTTGTACAATGTGTTTTCTTACAGTAGTTTTATAGTTTCAGCTCTGTGTTTAAATCTCTGATCTATTTCAGGGTAATTTTAGGTAGATTCTAGTGTAAGAATGGGGGGTCTACTTTTATGTTAACTATTGTTTTTCCAGTCCTGTCCATTGGAGAAGATGTCTTTTCTACACTGTGATCTTGGTTCCTTTCATAAGTGTTAGTCGGGTGGTTTTGAAAAATTGTATTTCTGAGTGCTCAGTTTTGTTCCAGGATCTGCATTACTGGTGGAATGCCAGTGCCATATTGTTTGAACAGTTTTGTTTCAAAAGCAGGAAGTGTGTGTCCTCGAGCTTTATTCTTTCTTTATTTATTTATTTTAATTGTTATTATTATTATTTTTTTTTTACTTTACAATATTGTATTGGTTTTGCCATACATCAACATGCATCCACCACGGGTGTACACATGTTTCTCATCCTGAACAACCTCCCACCTCCCTCCCCATACCATCCCTCTGAGTCCAGTGCACCAGCCCCAAGCTTCCTGTATCCTGCATCACCTGGACTGACGATTCGTTTCTTATAGGATATTATACATGCTTTAATGCCATTATTCCAAATCATCCCCTCTCCCTCTCCCACAGGATCCAAAAGATTGTTCTATACATATGTGTCTCTTTTGCTGTCTTGCATACAGGGTTGTTGTTACCATCTTTCTAAATTCTATATATATGCATTAGTATACTGTATTGGTGGTTTTCTTTCTGGCTTATTTCACTCTGTATAATAGGCTCCAGTTCCATCTGCCTCTTTAGAACTGATTCAAATGTATTCTTTTTAATGGCTGAGTAATACTCCATTGTGTATATGTACCACAGCTTTCTTATCCATTCGTCTGCTGATGGACATCTAGGTTGCTTCCATGTCCTGGCTATTAGAAACAGTGCTGCGATGAACATTGGGGTACACGTGTCTCTTTCAATTCTGGTTTCCTAGGTGTGTATGCCCAGCAGTGGGATTGCTGGGTCATAAGGCAGTTCTATTTCCAGTTTTTTAAGGAATCTCCACACTGTTCTCCATAGTGGCTGTACTAGTTTGCATTCCCAACAACAGTGTAAGAGGGTTCCCTTTTCTCCACATCCTCTCCAGCATTTATTACTTGTAGACTTTTGGATCGCAGCCATTCTGACTGGAGTGAAATGGTACTTCATTGTGGTTTTGATTTGCATTTCTCTGATAATGAGTGATGTTGAGCATCTTTTCATGTGTTTGTTAGCTCTCAAGATGCTTTGGTGGTTTGGATTGTTTGAGGTTCAATATAACTTTGTCTGGGGGAAAATAATGCTACTTAAATTGTTATAGGAATTACATGGAATCTGTATATTACTTTGGGTAATATGGATGCGTTAATATTACAACAGATTTAAGTATATCCATTTTATATCCTGATGTTTTACTTTTTGTTTGTTTGTTTGTTTTTTCGTTTTTATGTTTTGTTATCTGGAACATCCATTGAAAACCTTTCCATTTTTGTATTTGATGACTAAAAACATAGAATCTGTCCATAAAACTGTATCATTTTCATGTCCATTTATTTTAGATTAACTACATAGAAACCTGTAAATGGATCAAATAATAGTTAATTCCCAGTTAAATTCCCTGTTTGATGGGCAGTGTAACGACAATTATATTAATCCCTTAAGCCACAAATAGCTCTTCTGATTTTTAATCTGTTGTGGGTAATTACAAACCCTTGCTACTCAAATCATAATCTAAAGATAATAGCAGGATCACTACTCTATGGAACTGTATGAGCAGGTTATTAGCTTATCTCTTCACTACTGAGTTACACTCAGAGTTTTAGTAAAATACCTACGTGTTTTTGGTGCACATTATAGTTTGAGAAGTGTTGGTTTGTATTCCACTGCAGTTTTATGACTGATATTTTCAGTTGTCTTTCTTTAGCCCTTTTCTAGGTTAGTTGTAAGCATTCATAATATTTTCCTCTGTCAGTGACTCAGCTTCTTTAAAATGGAGAAAATTGAACACCCTAAAAAGCAGTAATTCTAAGGCATATTTACATCATAAACACACAAAGACTTCACTTCAGGCCTGTCAGGTTTTAGGAGGATACGGTATCTTTTTTTAAAGCACCACAGAGAATTCAAATCGATAAGATACTCTAACAACTATGGGTTATAGAAAGGTTTCTCTTGGGTAATAATACCACTTTCAGTTTGAACTACAGTGTTAGTGTGGACAAGACCGCATTGCCACTCCACGTGTTTCCTTTTCTTTCTTTGATTCAGTGCATTGTATACATAACTCTCCTAGTCTATACTTTATTTGGTCATGCATGCAAACTTCATCATGAGGATTGTGTGTGTGTGTGTGCAGATGACACAAGGAAGGTGAGAGAATAGTGAGGATTTTCTTAAGTGTGTTTAATTTGAAAGGAATTTATGAGATAACTGATGATTCTTTGCCTAACCAGTTTTGATCCTTCCTTGTTTTTCTCCAAGGACTACAAAGCTGATGTAATTTTAAAGTACAATGCAGATGAAGCTAGAAGTCTGAAGGCTTATGGAGAGCTTCCGGAATATGGTAGTTAGTATCAAAGTTATTATATTTCCCTGTCTTCTCATAGTATTTGCTACTTAGTATTTAGGTGAAACAGTCATTTCAGAATTCTCTCTTTTCTGTGTTTTTTCATAGAAGCTTAAATTTGCTTTAAGTATGTATTAAATACTTCAGAATATTAACAACATAGTAATCGATTCTCTTCCTAATATATGTTCTTTTGGTGAAATTAAAAGCTCACAAGTCTAGACTTGTACATAATAATTGTTAAAGGAATGCCTTTTTACACTCTTAAAAATAATTCTTAGAGATGATACCTGTTTTCAGCTAATCAAGGAAAGCATTTATGATACTGGTATTGATTTTTGGAAAAGAGTATTCAGTTTTCTCGTGGAGCTTTGTGGACAGTGTTTCTAAATCCCTTTTATTTCTTAGAGACAAAAGTATTTTATTCATCCTCTAGTGAGCTTGGAAAAATTAAAATAAGTTTCTACTAACAACAAAGAGGAAGTGTACTAAACTCAAGTTTTGAACATGATAGCAATTTTTTAAAATTCTTTTACAGTGCATTTTATTATATAAAGTTATGAGATTTTTTTTTTTTTTTTTTTGGGGTGCTTCCCTTGCAGCTCAGTCGGTAAAGAATCTGGCTGCAGTGCAGGAAATCCAGGTTCGATCCCTAGGTTGGGAAGATCCCCTGGAGAAGGAAATGACAACCCACTCCAGTATCTTTGCCTGGAAAATCCCTTGGCAGAGGAGCCTGGTGGGCTGCAGTCCATGGGGTCGCAAAGAGTCGGGCACGACTGAGCGACTAACACACTAATACCTGAGTTTTTGAGTAGGAGTGAAGATTCTGATGACATATAGGCCTTTTAAGAAATACTAAGATAATTGGGAATCAGATAAATACTTACTTGGTAGTGAACTTCTTTTAGTGGTTTTATTGTGAGTTGTTCTCTGTGATATGTTTGTAGTTACAAAGATTTTTCCGGAATAAAACTGTTGAACCCAAGATTGATTACAAGCAGTTTCTTCTACAGTTCAGGGTTTTAGTATATAGTAGTTTAGTATTTAGTATTGAGAAAACTATCTGGTTGGTGTCCTTAACTTTAGTTTAAAAGGATTGATTTTCTAAGTAGTGTAAAGAAGATACCTTATGTATTATCACAAGAATTAATTTTTCTGTAGATCAGATGTTCTTGTCACTTACACATCTGAATTGAACTCAGTTGTCTGAAGATCATTCTACAGTTTGAATTTTGGTCATCACCTTTTAGAAGAGTAAAACTACAGTATGAATGTAGTTTAAAGCACACTGTGTCTTAATTAAACAACGGTGTATTTTCATTGTTTTAAAGTATCATATTTCTTTTAAAAACTAATGAGGCTGAATTATTTTGAGGAAAATGTTAACTCTTGATTCTTTCAATATAATGGGATTAGGTGTAAAGACCAAAATATCTGCTGTGAATACACTGGGAAGAAAGAAAGACGTGAAAAGATTCCTCTCCTGTTTTGCTTCCAGTTAACAGATGTTTTGAATAAATTGTCTCACCATCATAAGATGAGTATGAACTCGTCTGTTTGGGAGTCTTTCTATATATTCTACTTATTGAGATATTTTCTTGAGATTTTTGATAGGATTTAAGGAAAGCAGAAATATGCATTTGAGGTTAATAAAAGAGGCTACTTTCTTACAGACATTGCCCAAGTGTTTTACACCACTTGCTAACATCTATTCTTATCATTTTGTGTTGCCACTATCATAAGAAGAGCATTTCCAGAGTGAAGCTTTCAGAAGACAGAGTGCAGTCATAATTTTCAATTCATGTGATTAGAAGTTGCAGACTTTCTATACTAAGTAATCCTCAGTTTTCTTAACATTAAAAGTTTTGATCTGTTTGTTGAAAGTGTTTTTACTTAGCATTTTAAATATTTCTCAAGTACAACAACCATTAAGGATAAAATAACTAGGTGATCCTTTACAGATAAAATAGATTTTATGTCATTTCATTCTCAAAAGTCGTATGTGATGTAACCAAATAGTGCTGAATTTGATGAATCATATAATTATGTTGTTTGAGTGAAAATCTAATTTCATAACTAAATTCTATAAACTAAGACTTTCATAAATTTATCCCTTAGCTGAGATAAGGGAAAGGAAGGAAGAGCCACTGAAAAATTTGAGAAAGTGTTGCACACAGTGTATTTTGTCCTTACTCTTTATCACTGGTGTGTATTTGTGTGTGCGTATTTTCCTGCAAATTTAGATACTACTCTTGCTTTTTAACAATGTGCTTTGAATATATCCTCTGTAGTAAGAAGAAATGAAGTTCAGGGCTAGTTCATTAAACTCAATACAATTATACTCGTTTGTAGTGAGAGATCATTCATCAAGTAATTTCTGAAACACATTTCTTCTGAGAATTTATACGGAATACACATTTAGCTGGTTTCTCTAAAATAAAAACAGGGGAGTAAACCCTCAGAGGGTTTCATTTCACTTTGCTAGAGTTTTCTTTCCCAAGTTTATAAGCTGAGTGTATACATAAATAAATCCAAGAAAAACTTCACTGATGTGGTCTGTGGTGCTTCTGAATGTATTTGAGATGGAGGATTAGTTTTAGTATGCTGAAGTAAAAAACTTGAGAAGTTGACTTCATGGATAATCAAAACTTCCTGGATATTTAGTCTTTTTACATATCTTTATTCAACCCTTTGCCAAAAATTTCAGAGTCTGCACACATGACAACGTGAAAAACTTTCTCTGTGGACAAACACATACAGGTTTGTCCAAAGATTTAATCTACACTTAAATTGTGTTCGTTAGTTGTCATGGTCTGATTGTTGTACACTTGTTTTGTTGTTGTTGTTTTTATCTTCCTAAAAATTGTATACTGATGCCCTAACCCCAGAAGATGATAGTATTGGGAAGCAGGCCCTCTGGGATGTCCTTCTGCCACCATAGAGGAACTGTTGGGAAAGCAATCTCTCTGCATATGAAAGAGACCTCAGAGGGCTCGCCATGAGCAGAGGTAGCAAGAACCCAGCAGTTTGCAAATCAGAGGAGGATCTACATCAGATCCCTAACCCTACCAGCACACTGATCCTAGACTTCCCATGACTGGAAATGAAACTTTCCGTTGTTGAGAAGCCAGTTTGTAGTATTTTGACGTAAAAACTTGAGTGAAGTGACACACTGGTGACAACACATTTTATTCTCACTGTTTAGTAACTGTGAGGCATAGTGTTTCATCTTGAGCTGCTTATGTGCAATTTTCCATGGAAAAACTATTTTGATGCATGTCATGTAGAAATTGTATAAGTACATTTTTGTCAGGCCTAGAAACTTTATTCAGAATTGATTGCCCCACTTTAATTGGTGCTAAAAAGTGAGTGATCTCTTTTGTTTCCTCTCCAGTCACTTGAAACATTCTGTAAGATGCCCTGGAGGGGAGCACAAAGTAATATTTTAAAGGAAACTTGGCAGTTCTGTTTTGCAGGATTTTAGAATGTTGGAACACAATCCTTCGCATCAAAATTTGACACTGCCCTCATTCAAATCAAACATTGATACATAGGTTCAGAAGATATGCTGTACCATGGACTCCCAACACTGAAATTTCAGAAAGCAACCCTTTCATTTTTTCAAATTATTTTAATGGGAAGATATTCAATTTACAATATTGGGTTAGTTTTTGCCTTACATCAACAAGAGTCAGTCACCAGTACACACGTGTTCCTGCATCCAGAACCTTCCTCCCACCCCAGTCCCCAGACTATTGTTTTGTTGTTCCAGAGCACTGACTTTGGGTGCCCTGCATCATGCACTGAACTTGCACCAGTTATCTGTTTACGTATGGTCATGTACATGTTTCAATGCTATTCTCTCAAATCATCCCACCATTGCCCTCTCCACAGAGTCCAAAAGTCTGTTCTTTCCATCTCTGCCTCTTTTGCTGCCCTGCATGTAGGATCATCGTGACAATCTCTCTAAATTGCATACACATGCATTCCTACAGAGTATTTGTATTTCTCTTTCTGACTTTACTTCATTCTGTAGAACAGGCTCCTGTTTCACTCAACTCTCTAGAATGGACTCAAATGCATTCTTTTTCACATCTGAGTAATAGTCCATCGTGTATATATACCACCACTTTCTTATCCATTCATCTGCAGTGGATATCTAGATTTCTTCCATGTCTTAGCTATTGTAAATAGTCATGGGACGAATATTGGTGTACACATATCTCTTTCAGTTTTGCTTTCCTTGGGGTGTATGCAAGCAGTGGGATTTCTGGGTCATATGGTTCTATTTCCAGGTTTTTAAGAAATCATACGGTTTATTGTGTCTATACCAATTTTCATCCCTACCATCAGTGTAAGCTGGTCACTTTACCATTCCCTCTCCAGTGTTTCTTGTTTGAAAGTTTGGGTGATGGTCATTGTGACCAGTGTGAGATGACATCTCATTGTGGTATTGACTTTCATCTCTCTGATAATGAGAGATGTTGACCATCTGTCCTGTGTTCATTCAGATCAGATCAGATCAGATCAGTCGCTCAATCGTGTCCAACTCTCTGTGATGCCATGAATTGCAGCACGCCAGGCCTCCCTGTCCATCACCAACTCCCAGAGTTCACTGAGACGTCCATCGAGTCAGTGATGCCATCCAGCCATCTCATCCTCTGTCGTCCCCTTCTCCTCCTGCCTCCAATCCCTCCCAGCATCAGAGTCTTTTCCAATGAGTCAACTCTTCTCAAGAGGTGGCCAAAGTACTGGAGTTTCAGCTTTAGCATCATTCCTTCCAAAGAAATCCCAGGGCTGATCTCCTTCAGAATGGACTGGATGGATCTCCTTGCAGTCCAAGAGACTCTCAAGAGTCTTCTCCAACACCACAGTTCAAAAGCATCAATTCTTCAGCACTCAGGCTTCTTCACAGTCCAACTCTCACATCCATACATGACCACAGGAAAAACCATAGCCTTGACTGGACGAACCTTTTTTGGCAAAGTAATGTCGTCTCTGGAGAAATGTGTATTTAGTTCTTCTGCCCACTTTTTGATTGGGTTATTTGTTTTTCTGGTATTGAGTTGTATGAGCTGCTTGTATATGTGGGAGATTAATTATTGGGCAGTTTTTTCATTTGTTGTAATATGCTCCAGTTCTGAAGGCTGTCTTTTCACCTTGCTTATAGTTTCCTTCATTCTGCAGAAGCTTAGAAGTTTCAATCGGTCGCTTTTGTTTCCTTCTGTTTTTATTTCCATTACTCTGGGAAGTAGGACATAGAGGAGAAGATCTTGCTGTGATTTCTGTCAGAGAGTGTTCTGCCCATGTTTTTCTCTAAGAATTTTATAGTTTCTGGTCTTACACTTAGGTCTTTAATCCATTTTGCATTTATTTTTTGTATGTGCCATTAAAAAACATTTCATTGTTTTAATGTGGTTGACCTGTTTTCCCAGAACTGCTTGTTCAAAAGGTTGTCTTTTGCCCATTACATATTTATGGCCCCTCTGTCAAAGACAAGGTGACTGTGGGTGTGTGGCTTCATCTCTGGACTTCCTATTTTGTTCTGTTGATCTGTATTTCTGTCTTTGGCCCAGTATCTTACTATTTTGATGACTGTAGCTTTGTAGTATAGTCTAAAGTCAGGAAGTCTGATTCCTCCATTTCCATTGTTTCTCAAGAGTTATTTGCTCATTGGAGGTCTTTTGTGTTTCCACACAAATTGTGAAATTATTTGTTCTAGTTCAGTGAAAAACACCCTTGGTGTTTTTATAGGGATTCCACAGTTGAATCCAAGAATATCAATGGTGAATGAATGTACCAATAGATTGCATTGAGTTGTATACTCATGGTCACTATATTGATTCTTCTGATCCAAGAACATGGTATACTTCTTCATCTATTTGTGCCATCTTTGATTTCTTTCAACATGGTTTTAGAGTTTTATGTACCAGGTCCTTGCTTTCTTTGGAGGAATATATTCCTAAATATTTGAGTCTCTTCATTGGATGGTGAATGAGATACTTTCCTTAAGTTCTCTTTCTCATTTTTCATTGCTGATGTATCAGAATGAAAGTGATTCCTGAGTATTAATTTTGTATTCTGCAGCTAACTCTATTCATTGATTAGCTTGAGTAATTTTCTGCTGGCATCCTTAGTGTTCGCTGTGTGGAGGGTCATGCCATCTTCTAACAGTAATAGTTTGTTTGTGTCCACTCTGTATTCCTTTTATTTCCTTTTCCCCTGTTTGCTGTGTCTAGGACTAATTTAAAAACTAATTCCAATGTGTTTTTCACCTCAGAAAAGCTTACTGATGAAATTACTAAGCACTGAGGAATCTCAATTCTACCAGATTCCCACAATAGAATCATGAAGATCTTCAGGAGTTAGGGGTAATTTTGTGGGCAACAGGGAAGCAGAAACTGTTTGTCTTTAGAAAAATGTATCATAATCAAATTAGTCTGGAATATTTGTAGTCTTTCCTTCAGTTTCAGAAGATTCTACGGCCCTAAGTGTAATGCAGGGCTTTCTAACTGAAACCAAGAAACTCACCAAGAGCTCACCAAACTCTAACAGTGCACATTAGAAAAACTGTGTTACTGTGCTGTTAAAATTTGTGAGCTTTATAGCCAAATTTAGAATGGCAAAAACACCTTCAAGATGGTTGTGCTAAAGGTCCTGCTAAAACAGATGTGGCCACAGGGCAAGGGAAGAGGGAAGTTGTGGGTGACCCTTGAATGAAGTGTGGTCCAGGGGAGGTAGGCTCTAAAGGCACAACTGAGAAGGGTCTGGCAGGGCCACACCTGTAACTGTTGCAGCCATGACTTTGGGTGTGTCCCTCAGGCCTGCATCTGAGGAGGAGCAGCACCCGTGGCCAGAAATGACCAGAGACAGTACACCAGAGCAGCCTCAGCAGACAGTTATTGTTGTAAATGTGGATGATCCTGGGAAATATCTGAGAGAGCGGGAGTCCCAAGACCCATGCCCATCAGTCAGAACCCCTGTATTTGCACTCACTAGTGCAGTGAAAAGGCACGAGGTGGTCCACAAGCAAGGTGGAACTGGAAGGGGCTGCTGTTCTCATCTGCTCTGAGTGCCAGACGAATTCAGACACATGCCTACCATCCGTTGTGAAGACAGGAAGCAGGTCAAAGACCCAGGGCTTTCTTGTTGAAGACACACACACACACACACACACACACACACACACACAGGCACACTACCCCCTTGCTTGAAGACACAGTGTGCAACAGGGACTGCAAATCCTGACCAGGTAAGCAGTGACATGACACTACCCAGCACACACAAGTCAGGAGGAGGACAGTAGGTGTGAGAAACAGCCCCTGGTTGGGGGATGCAGACCATCTCAGATGCAAAACACCACAGGGAACACGGAGCCATGAGCGTGTCTGATGGTATGGCAGGGCCTGAGGACATCAGTGGTGGCTGGGCAAGTGGAAGTACCCAGCATCGTTGGAAACTCCTGTTCCAGTGTGCTTCTTCCACCCAAGATCAGGACTGTTGCTATTGGATCTTCTGGCCCAGCATGTGACCTGAATGGCTCCTTGACCTAAAGCAGATTATGAACCACCCTCAAGTTTCTGTCATGATCAGCAACCAAGATAAAGACTTTCTTAGCTACAAGATTGAAGGTCAGTGAGGGGGACTGAGGATGGGTGGGTATGGGACCTGGCGGGGAGTGGGAGGATCCTGTTAGTCATGTGCCTGCACTGTGAGACTTTGCAGAGGCGTCATGGAAGCTGTTAATGCCTACCTGGGAGAAAAGCTGAGGCACCTAGAAGCTTGCACCTTTACCCTCGTCCCTATCCTGGCAGGTGCAGGTGCAGAGCCATCCAAAGTCCTGCTGCAAGCTGATCTTTTCCTTTTGGGACAACTCCTACTTCTGGAACACGATGATCATTAAGGAGACATCATTGGTAAAACGTGGCTCTAGGGTGGTGAGTGTAGGTGTGTAAGGAGGTGGATGATCCACCTGCAGAATCCACCCTGTTTTCCCTGTCTTTCTGGAGGTTATAGGGCACGTTATTCCACTCCAGTCCACTGGTTCTGGGACTTTGAATGAGGAGCACAAGCCACAGGCTGGACATCAGGAGCCTTAAATTTCTCAGCTGGTTGTCAGGCCACTACTGCCCAGAATCGAACAGGATTGCTGAGGTGCGGTTGCTTTGGGCTTGCATACAGGTGACGATTGATGTTGGAGTTCTTGGATGCTCACGGGTGGGTTGGGGGCCTGGTGAGCCCTGGGCTGATCTTGCTTGTGCCTCCAGCAGATCATTGACAAAGATGTGTGGGACGATCCTGTGAAGTATTACCCTAGGAAGGAAAGGTTCTGCCATGAGCGGTAACTGACAGAAACACATGTGGTGAAGGGGTCTGGAGGTGGGCCCTGTAGTGACTGCCATGTAGTGGCCAGGACACTGTCCTTTCCCAAATGGGGATGACTCAGGCACATGCAAGCTGTCTGTGGAGCCAGATTCTGGGTCATGCATGTAGCAGATGACCTGCTGAGACTGGGGGCTTGGGGACTCGGTGTGTCCGTGAGTGAATCAAGTCTCCCTCAATTTAACTGTGGTTGCAGTGCAAGAGGCCTAGGTGATACTACTAGAGGCAGGGTGAATTAAGTATATTTGTCAGAATCATTCTTCCGTGGGTCCTGCCATCCCCCAGGCTCCTGTTGCTCACCGAGTTTAAGATTGCCTGGGCCCTACATTCCTGCACCTTACCCTGGGAAGGCCTATCATTGAAAGGGCGTCCTCTCCAGGGTCCCAGTGCACCTGTGTGCTGACTTTGGGATCTTCTGTGATTTTGCACATCCACCAATCAGTGTCTCACCATGACCACACTTGCTGCACTGGAAGAGGCTTCAGGCTGCCTTTGGAGAATAGGGAAGTGCTCAGGGAGGAGGTGGACAGAGAGTTCCAAGTGCAGGACATGGTGCCTACTGATGTCATCTCCGACATTGCTGGACATGGGCATCTTCAGCTCCTGAAACACCTGTGTTCCCTATTTGTGTTTGTGTCCCCATATCGAGCCTGTGTGTGTATACACATGTGTGCTTGTGTCACCTGTGTTTGTGTGTATGTGTCTCCAGCCCAGGGAAAAAACAGAGATAAACGCGAC
The DNA here is from genome assembly GCF_027580195.1 of Bos mutus. NCBI lineage: Eukaryota > Metazoa > Chordata > Mammalia > Artiodactyla > Bovidae > Bos > Bos mutus. Next base: position 15,416 of record NW_027220264.1, read on the forward strand.
AGGAGAGGGAATGCCAAGCAATCAGAAGAGGAGGCACAAGGCGTCCCCAGTCTGAGGGTGATTGATCGCCCTATCTCCGCAGTGACCCTGTCCAGGATGGGAATGAGGAAAGGATGGCCAGAGATAACTCAGGACCTTGGCTCCAGAAATCTGCTATGAGACAAAATGCAAAAATACGCTCACTATTTCTCCGTGTTCTTGTATGTGTTTGGACCAGGAAGAGCGGGTGCATGGAAGAGCGGGTGCATGGTCTGTGGATTCACCCAGGGCATATCAGGTGGGGTGGGGTTTTAAAACCCCACCTGTGGAGCACACAGTTTGTAGGGACATGGGCCGTCCTGTGGAAATGGTGGATGTGGATACAGAGGACCTGGGATGGTTGAGGAGGCTAAGGTCTTGCTGAGAAGGACAGAGACCCAAAGGAGAAAGAGGCACAGATTGCTGTACTGGAGACTTGTTCCACACATGTGAAAAGCAGACCCAGGAAGGTCCTGGGCCAGTGCTTCCCAGGATCAGCCCATCAGCCAGCACCCTCTCTCCATGAGGGTGGCACACACTGGCCTGATGTGACACAAAATGTGAGACATGCTAAGGTAGGCTGTCCGTGCAAAACCACAGGCATCCTAGGAGAGAAAAGGCGAGAGCGTGGCATGCCTTCAGTCACTTCTAGCCTCCCTGGCAGTGCAGAAAGGCGAAGAAAGTGCAGGTGTTGGTGTACGTGTGTGCTCCTCTGCTGGGGTGTGCCTATGAGGGAGGGAACAGGGAGGAAGCAAGGATGGTGGGCTTATTGCATGTCCCATGGGAACTTTGAGAGAGTGGGAGACAGGGAAGCCCCTGGGGGAAGTTTGGGGCCTGCTGGTTTTCAGGGTCCAGGGGAAAGGCAATAGCAGTCCTGCCAAAGATACCCCATGGCTTGTGCTGAAAGCCCTGACATAAATTCCCTCTTTCTTCTGGGTCTTTCCCCTGGCTTTGGGGGCCTGAGGGGCAAAGGTGTGTGTCTGCACCTGGGGGAGGATTTTGGCAGTCTCTCTGGATCACAATCTCTGATTTTGTTGTAGGCAATCTGCACCAGGTGACACTCAGAGGGAAGCTGCATTCCAGGTGACCGTCTTGGATGTCCGTGTGCCCAACCAAGGGACTGGCTTCCTTGGCACGTGGGCTGTTTAGGTAAGCAGGGATGCCTGGCTGTAGAGAGTCCTACCTGGGCTTAATGAAACCAACTGAAAGAGAGTATTTGCATTTAGCAAATCAATGAGGCCTGGGTGGAATCAAGCCCTCTTGGTGTTTTTGAGATAGAAAAGCTGCTTTCTGCCCAAGGGAGGCATGAGCTGTGGGCCCAGAAAGGGCAGGTTTCCCAGATCATCATCTGTTTGGGGACTCCATGGGTCTGGGTAGGAATAAACAGAAGGGACCACCTGTAGGAATGCCACCTTACCATTATGGTCTCGGGTTTCATGCCTTGTATCAGAAGAGACCATCTATCTATGTACACCTTCTTCACAACATTGGATCACACCCAGGCATCTCACAGACTCTGGGGGCCCTTGGAGACTCAGGCATCTCTTTGGCCTTTTCCTGCTAAAGGGAGATAGCTCTTGGAGGCACAGGTAGACAGGTGAACACAGAAAGCTACACAGGTAGAAAGAACAGGGGGCCTCATTCAGAATGCTGGGGGTGGTAGGTTAGCAATCAGGACACGACATTGACCAGGAATGACCTAGATAGGTGCACACTGAGAAAGCAGTTCTCCAAGTCAGCTGAGCCCAGACATCCTTGTTTTCTGGTCTCCTGAAAGAATGCACAGGCAATGGATCAGGCCAGCGTGACTGGTACTGTGAAGCTGTCCAAGGTGATGGGAGAATGCAGAACACAGGCACATGTCATTCAGCTCTCCAGGGCGAGCATTTCCAACCCTGCCTGATGCTCTGCAGATCGGTCCCTGTCAGGAGCAAATGCCAAAATTTTGTAACCTTTGAGGCTAAGTCACAGAGCTGGAAGTGCAACCTCACATGATCGATGAGAAAGTGAAAAAAAAAAAAATAACCAGGACAAAGAAAATAGGGTGTTTACCAAAATTGATGCTCCTGGACAAGAAAGTTTGTACTTCTGCATATGTGCAAGTTTCCTCTCAGGGATGTTGGTGTGTACACACGCATGTGTGTGCATATGTGCATGAAAAGCACCTGACAGTATGCTTGTGAGTATGAGGTGTAGAAACTGACCTAACCAGGTGATGGAAGTTGGATAGCAAAACCGTGAAGGTCATAGGGAAAGGTACATACTCTGGCCATCAGAAGCACTGGAGCCAGGGTACCAATCCCTGTTATCTCACTGAGTGAGCAATTTCTAAGTGGAATTACAGTGGTGCACCCAGGATGCCTGGCAGAAAGGAGAGGCAGGAAGAAAGTGCCTGGGGGTGACCAGTGAGAGTGCAGAGGATCTGAGACACAGAACAGGCTGCAATCCCAAGACACAGAAGCCGTGGTGGGTGACCCCACAGCCCCTTGGACATGCAACTACAAGGGCCTTTCTATCCTTATCAAACTCTGGGCTTTCTTTCCCTGACCTTGCCATGAGCATGAGCATGCTTTGCCTTTTTTCTGAGGTTTCAGAAATGGACCACCACTGCAGCATAAGCACCTGCTACCTGCATAGTCTTGCAGTTTGAAACATCATTCTTTGTACTCTTTGAAGAATGCATATATCAGGGGTCAGGACTATAGGATGGATGGATTAGTTTAATCCTCTTGCTGCTTCCGGCCCCACAGGATTGGGTAACTGGGCAGGCTGGTACATGTTCTCACATGGATAACAGAAGCACTTTGAAAGGGCCTCGATAGGGTAAATGGGCAGATATGCATGTCTTGGGCACCAGGGAGTCATGAAACTTAACAGGGAGTTGTCCTTCGTGTCTCACTGGTAGGTGTTTGAACAAGGTTCAAAGAGTTTCCTCATGCCAGCAGAGCATGCCCTATTTCTCCCTCTGTGCAAAGTGTGGCCAAGATGCTGCAGACCTGTGCAGTGTTCACGTCTGTCCAGCGAGGGAGGGAAGGTAACCTGGCCCCTTCTGAGGTTTAGCAGTGACCGCCCACTGTTGGCTTTCAAGTTTGAGAGAGCACTCTCCGAACGTGTGGACTAAAAATCTGATCGTGTACACCCATGGCGGATTCATGTTGATGTATGGCAAAACCAATAAAATATTGTAAAGTAATTAACCTCTACTTAATATAAGTAAATTTCAGTTAAAAAAAAGTCTGATCTCAGGTTAGTGCAAACCACTCAGGAGGAGAAGGGCTTGCCTTCACGTCAAGTATAAGCTTCTTGTATGAGCGCTGGTGTCCAGACAGGGGCAAAGGGGAACAGCACCACTTAAAGAGATGGGAGACACATAGACACCAGCCCTGGTACATACACAGAAGGATTGCCCAAAACAGTGCTGTGCCAGAAGCAGAGATAAAGAGACACAGAGTGAGCTCTGTACCCTAAGGCTCTGGTGTCCCTGAACAATGGAGATCAACTGCTGCAAACGGTGGGGTTTTTCCCTACTCCCCTAGCATCTGGACAGCAACAGGTACTCTATCCCATGGAGAAAAGTATCCAGCCACTTGGAGCCCCTGTGTATCATTTGGATACTCAGGGAGAGCTCCCAGTTATTGAAGGTCCTGTGGGACACAGGAGTGTGTTGTTCAGATTGTGGAGCAGGAACCCGTGGTTGGAATTTCCAGATCCAGGTCAATGACAGCCCCCGGGGAAGCAGCAGATGCAAAACCTGCTAGCTCCTTAGAGCAGAATCTGGCCACATGGTGGAGCTGGAGCCCAGGAACGCGGAAGATGCCCTCCGTTTTAGGGGCATGTCCATAAGGGTGCCATCCACTACCCTCTCAGCCATTAGTCTAGATTTGGGTCAGCAGCATGTGCGTGGCTCACAGCCTAGGGCCCTGCCTGTTTGGCTGATGTCCCAGAGCCGGTTCACCTGGTCCTGGGCTGACCACCACCCCTTTCTTCAGCCTCAGGCCACCCCAGACACACCAGCCACTGCCTCCCGACCATGCTTCTCACTCCCCACCCCAAAAAAACAAGTGGGTCCCACAGGTTTATTGCAGCCTGGGCTGCCATTGCACACCACTTGCTTTGGTGCTATTATGTCCCATCCTTTCACATCTGACCCAGTCTGGGGTCATGGCCAGGGCCAAGAAGAGCATGAGAGGTGGTCAGAGGAATGCGGGAGCATCCTGGGACCCTGGACCTACTTAGTTGTGAGCCCAGGTGCTCAGGGGGATGGGGCCCTGCAGCCTGCCCTTGTGATGCTGTGCACGGCTGTGACCTTGCAGCCACCAGTTGTCACAGCAGGCGACAATGCCACCCTCGTCAGCGTGGAGGCAGCAGGGGATGGCGGGGCCCTGGTGGACAGAGACGTGGCAGGGATCAGGCGGGTGTTCCAGCTGCTTGTGGAAGACATCATGGAGGAGGTGGAGGTTTTGGCTGATGAGGAGCAGCAACAGGGATCCTCCCAAGACCTGGAGGAGAAGGTGTTAGAGGATCAGGGCCAGGAATGGCCGGGAGGCCTGAATGAGCTTCTGGCGCTAGATGCACTGCAGGTGCTGGCCACTCTGCAAGTGGAACTGAGCTCTGAGCATGAGAAAATCTGCAGGGCCTATGTTTCGTTCGTGTGCAAGAGCCATCAGAGGAGGAAGCGTGACTTGGCTCAGAGGAGTGCCATTATCCAGGGCATCTCTGGCTTCTGGGCCAAAGTGGTATCCTTTCTGCTGCTCCTTGGGGTCTGCTGCTCAGGAGGAGGAGGAGGTGCAGTGGCAGGAGCAGGAGGATGGGTGTGGATGAGGGTGCAGGATGGGTGCTGGTGGACCCTGAAGGAAGTGTGGTACTGGGAAATGGCAGGCTCCAAAGGCACAGCTGAGTAGAGTCCAGGCAGGGCCACATCTGTGAGTGTCACCGCCATGACTGTGTGTCTACTTCAGGCCTGCATCTGAGGAGGAGCAGCTCCGAGGCCTCTAAGTCAGGAATGACCAGAGACAGTACACCAGAGCAGCCTCAGCAGACAGTTATTGTAAATGTGGATGATCCTGAAAATAACTGAGACATGGGAGTCACACACACACACAGACACACGTACACATACACAAACACACACCAACTCCTTTGCCTTTGGACACGATTTGTTACAACGACTGCAAGTCTGACCATGTAAGCAATGACATGCCACTACTCAGCATACACAGGTCTGGAGAAGAGTAGGGATCAGAAACAGCCCCTTCTTGGGGAATGCAGACCACCTCAGATACAGAACACCACAAGGAACCCAGAGCCATGAGCATGTCTGATGGTATGGCAGGGCCTGAGGACATCTGTGGTGGCTGGGCAAGCAGAAGTGCCCAGCATCCTTGATGATGCCTGTTCCAGTGTCCTTCTTCCACCCCAGACTAGGGCTGATGTTCCTGGCTCTTCTTGGCCTAGCATGTGGCCAATATGGCTCCTTGACCTAAAGCAGATTATGAACCACCCTCAAGTTTCTGTCATGATCAGCGACCAAGATAAAGACTTTCTCAGCTACATGATTGACTTGAAGGTCAGTGTGGGAGACTGAAGACCGGTGGGTATGGGACTTGGTGGGGAGTGGGAGGGTCATGTTATCCATGTTCCTACACTGTGAGAGTTTGTAGAGGCTCCGTGAAAGCTGTTAATGGGAGGCAAGCTGAGGTCCCTAGAAGCTTGCACCTTTCTCTTCTCCCTATCCTAGCAGGTACAGGTGCGAGCCATCCCTGGCCCCACAGCAAGTTGATCTTTTCCTTTCGGGACCACCCCTACTTCTTGAACACAATGATCATTAAGGAGTATTACCTTGACATCACTGGTAAAACGTGGCTCCTGGGGTGATGAGTGTGGGTGTGCAAGGGAGTGCATGATCCACCTGCAGGATCCGCACCTGTCTCCTCTGTCTTTCTTCAGGGTAAAGGGCACATCATTGCACACCAGCCCATTCGTTCTGGGACTTTGAACAGGGAGGACCCAGCCGCAGGCTGGTCACCAGGAGCCTTAACTTTCTCAACTGGTTGTCAGGCCACAGCTGCCCAGAATCAAACAGGATTGTTGAGGTGGACTAGTTTTGGTCCTGCATACAGTTGATGATTGATGTTGGAGTTCTTGGCTGCTCATGGGAAGGTTCGGGTCCTGGTCAGCCCAGAGCTGACATTGCTCGTGTTGCCACCAGATCATCAGCTAAGACGAGTGGGACGATCCCCTGAAGTACTACCCCAGGAGGGAAGATTCTTCCATGAGTGGTAACTGACAGAAACACATGTGGTAAAGGGTCTGGAGGTGGGCCGTGAAGGGACAGCTGTGTTGGAGCTGTGACACTGTCCTTTCCCAAATGGGGATGCTCAGGCTCATGCAAGCTGGCTGAGGAGCATGGATTTGGGCCATGCATGTAGCAGGTGGCCTGCTGAGACTGGGGCCTGGGCATTCAGTGTGTCTGTGAGTGAAACAAGTCTCCCTCAAATCAGTTGTGGTTGCAGCATGAGACTCCTAGGTGATACTACTAGAGGCAGGGTGAATTAAGTATCTTTTTCAGAATCATCCTGCTGTGGGTCCTGCCATCCTCCGGCCTCCTGTTGCTCACTGAGTTTGACATTGCCTGGGCCCTTCATTCCCGCCCCTTAACCTGGGAAGGTCTATCATTGAAAGGGCATCCTCTCTGGGATCCCAGTGCACCTGTGTGCTGACTTTGGGATCTTCTGTGAATTTCCACATGCACCACTTGGTGGCTCACAAGCACCACACATGCTGTGCTGGAAGTGGCTTCAGGCTACCTTGGGAAAATATGGAAGAGCTCGTGGAGGAGGTGAACAGGGAAGAGCTCGTGGAGGGAAGAGCTCGTGGAGGAGGTGAACAGGGAGCCACAAGGGCAGGGCATGGTGCCTACCGACTACATCTCTGACATTGCAGAGACCACCCACCCTTAGACTGGGGACGCCTCATGCCTCCACTTATGGTAACTCAGCACCTCCTCTCCTGTCACCTTCATCTCTGCGTCTTCCCTGGGCCACACACACACACACACACTCACAAACACAGCCGACATAAGCACATGCGTGTATACACACACATGCTCGGCACGGAGACACAAACACAATCAGGAACATGGGCTTCTGAAACACCTGTGTTTCCTGATTGCATTTGTGTTCCCGTGCCGAGCATTTGTGTGTATACATGTATGTGCTTGTGTCGGCTGTGTTTGTGTGTGTGTGTGTGTGTGTGTGTGTGTGTGTGTGTGTGTGTGTCTGGCCCAGGGCAGACACAGAGATGAAGGTGACAGGAGAGGAGGTGCTGAGCAACCATAAGAGGAGGCATGAGGCGTCCCCAGTCTAAGGGTGGTTGGTCGCCATATCTCTGCAGTGACCCTGTACAGGATGGGAACGAGGAAAGGATGGCCAGTGATAACTCCAGACCATGGCTCCAGAAATCTGCAATTAGACCAAATACAAAAACAAGCTCATCATTTCTACCGTGTTGTTGTGTGTGTTTGGACCGGGAAGAGGGGGTGCATGGTCTGAGGATTCACCCAGGACAAATCAGGTGGGGTAGGGCTTTGAAACCACTGGCTGTAGAGCCCTCAGTCCGCGGTCACATGGGCCAGCCTTTGGAAATGGTGGATGTGGCTATGGCAGGACTGGGATGGTGAGGAGGCTAAGGTCCTGCAGAAAAGGGCAGAGACCTGAAGGAGAAAGAGCCACAGATTGCCTGCTGCACTGGAGACTTGTTCCACACACGTAAGGAGAACTGGAAAGGTCCTGGGCCTGTGCTGCCCAGGATCAGCCCAACAGCCAGCATGCTCTCTCCATGAGGGTGCACACACTGACATGATGTGACACAAAATGCAAGATAAGCTAAGGTAGGCTATCCGTGCAAAACGACAGGCATCCTAGGAGAGACAGGGTGTGAGCATGGCATGCCTCCAGGCACTTCCAGCCTCCCTGGCAGTGCAGGTAGGCAAAGAAAGTGCAGGGGTGAGTGTACGTGTGTGGCCCTCTGCTGGGATGTGCCTGTGAGGGAGGGAACAGGGAGGAAGCAAGGATGGTGGGCTTATTGCATGTCCCAAGGGAACTCGGGAGAGTGGGAGACGGGGAAGCCCCTGGGGGCAATTTGAAGCCTGCTAGTTTTCAGGGTCCAGGGTCTAGGCAACAGCGGTCCTGCCAAAGATACCCCATGGTGTGTGCTGAAAGTCCTGACGTGAATTCCTTCTTTCCTCTGGGGTCATGCCCCTGGCTGTGGGGTTTAGAGGGGCAAAGGTGTGCGTCTGCATCTGAGGGAGGATTCTGGCTCTCTCCCTGGAGCAGATTCTCTGATTTTGTCATAGGGGATTTGCACCAGGTGACACTCAGAGGGACCCTGCCTTCCAGGTGACTGTCTTGGATGTCTTTGGGCCCAACCAGGGACAGGCTTCATTGGCACTTCGGCTGTGTAGGCAAGCAGGTATACCTGATTGTATGAAGACCTACCTGGGCCTAATGAGAGCAACTGAAAGGGAGTCTTGGCATTTAGTAAATCAGTGAAGTCTGGGTGGTTCAAACACTCTTGGCACTAAGTTACAGAGTCAGAAGTGCAACCTGAGATGAGCAAGTGAAAGAAAATAACCAGGACAAAGAAAGTTGGGTGCTTACCAAAGTTCATGTTCCTGGAGAAGAAAGCGTGTACTTCTGCATATGTGCAAGTTTCCTCTCAGGGATGTTACTGTGTACATGCACATGCACATGCAGAACCACCTGCCAGTATGCTTATGAGTATGAGCTGTCGGAAGTGACCTAACCAGGTAATGGAAGTTGAATAGCAAAGCATGAACATCATAGGGAAAGACTCCACCTAGACTCCAGCCAGCAGAAGCACTGAAGTCAGGGTACCAGTCCCTGTTATCTCACTGAGAAAGCAAGTTCTAAGTGGAGTCAGAATGGTGCACCAAGGATGCCTGTCAGAAAGGAGAGGCAGGAAGAAAGTGCCTGTGGGTGACCAGTGAGAGTTCAGAGGTTCCAAGACACAGAACAGGCAGCAACCCCAGACACAGAAGCCAAAGTGGGTGACCACACAACCCCTTGACCACCCGGCTACAAGGGCCTTTCTGTCCTTCTGAAGTGCCAGGCATACTTTCCCTGACCTTGCCATGAGCATGAGCAAGGTTTGCCTTTTTCCTGTGCTTTCAGTGATGGACCAGAACTGCAGCATAAGGACCTGCTACCTGCAGAGTCTTCCAGTTTGAAATATCACTAATTGTACTCTTTGCAGAACACATATATTGGGTATCAGGACTATAGGATGGATGGCTTAGCTTGATCCTCTTATTGCTTCCGGCCCCACAGGCTTGGGCGACAAGGCAGGCTTGGGTGTGTTCTCACATGGAGAACAGAATCACATTTGCCAGGAGCCACCACGGGAGACCCCATGCATGACAAAGGTCATGCAGAGAATATCTGACAGGCAAAGGCGGATCAGGACTCGAGGGATTCCCTGGACCTGCTCAAGCATCTGCCCGAAACCAAAATCTGTCTGTCTACTGTTTACTATATTATGCCTTTCATCAGTTCTTCTGACATTAACAGGGTGCTCTCCCTGACCATCATTCTCTGAAGAAAATCAACTTAAGGCTCTAGTTAATAAGTCTCCTGGGCTTGAAAGGAACATTTTAATTCTAACCCCTCTGTTACTATTTTAGCTTGCTTGGCAGGTTTATCCACACTCTTGTAACTAACACACATGATTTTTCACAACACCCCAAGCATAACCTTCGAGTGATAAAAAAGCATTATTAGAATAATACTGCATTGTTGAGCCAATGTTTCCTTCTGAGTTTCCTTGTCCTTTACCCAATTTGAGCCTGGGAGTGCATTAGCTAATATAGTTGGTATGCAAGAAAAACAAGCAGTAGCCTTGGTATTAGCAACATAAGACCCTTGAGTTAATAAGTACTTTCTTTGTTGTAACCCACTGCACCTTTGCTCCATAAGAATGTAACTCTGTTTCCTGAGGGGGACTGCAGACTGGAAAGATAAAGGGAAAGCAGGTTTTCAGGTTGACCAACATTTATCAAGAAAGAGTCGCAAAATGTTAACAGGCCACAGGGCCAGAAGATAATGTATATAACATAAGACCCTTGTTTGTGAAAAGTTATGCAAAAAATGTCCTGGTTTCGATAAAGGTAAAACTGATGGAATGTTGAGCTGATTCTGCATGACTTTGTATCTTTCACTTCTGGAAATGTGTAACTCAGGGTATAAAAGCCCCTTTTGAAAATAAAGCTGCAGACCCGTTTCACCTAAGCTGGGTCTCCCCGTGTCATTCTCTCTCTCTCTCTCTCTCTCTCTCTCTCTCTTTCTCTCTCTCTCTCTCTTTTTATCAGCCAGATTCCCTAGAGCACAGCGGCTCTCTGTGTTAACTTTTTTGCCTGGGCTTCTAAGACCCAATCGAGAAGGTGCTCTGAGTCTTCGCTCCATCAAGAGTGCACATGTGGCCTCCATGAACAGAGCAAGTGCTGTGTCAGGGGCTTTATTGGCTTTCTGTGTAAACTAAGGAACATCAGCCTCTTTTGCTCTCCTTTACTTTCTCTCTTGTCAACACCCGTTCATCCTGAGGGTATCCCTGAATCCTGCTGGGGCTGGACCCTGGCAAGTGGCCCCAGAACAGGAACCTGAAGGTAAGTCTCCCCATTGTCCAGTTTTTGGGATGGCTAGGATCCCACTTAGGGTGCTGCAAACCCCCTTGCATAAGATAGGTAGGGTGAGGAAGAGTGGGTAGTGTTGAATCTTTCCTTGAAGACAGAAATCACTGACACGGGTAACAACGAATCAAAAGAATGACAACTCTTTATAGGAGTAATCTTGCAATTGTTAAATAAAAGAGGAATTAAAGTTAAGAAGGCTAGTATTCAATCCTTTTTTACATTTGTACAAGAGGAATGTGTTTGGTTTCCAGAAGAGGGCACTGGTAACCTAGATACCTGGGAAAATGTAGGGAAACAGGTAAAATCTTATTACACTTTTGCATTGCCCAGAAAAAGTAACCACTGACACCCTTTCTCTTTGGAATATGATTAAGGACGCTTTAGATCCTGCTCATAAATCTGAAGGGTAAATAATTTGAGACCGTAATGTGGGGCGGTTAGGATTGTACCTGCCTAACTGCCAGCAGGGTGAAGAGGGTACAGAACGAATAAGAATATTCTCTAGAAAAATAGGTTTCTCTGCATCTAAGAATAGACAAATGTTTATTGAAGTACTACTTCACATGTTAGCCCATAGAGACATTAAAAAAGCACAGGAAGACTGTCTAAATTTCTATGTTTGTTTTATACTTTGCATGGGCCAGAAAATGTTCCTGTAGATGCTTTGCTCTGTGAAATATGATTAGAAATGTCCTGGACCCTTGTCATGAGGCTGTTAGACAGCCTATGGGGGAGGCTATTGCAGTCGGTGGTGGGTTTCCACTTTTGCGCAGATCATATTTTCTGCCATTGAAGAACAAAAAGGAGAGAGACTGTGCTCTACCTCCCGAGGAAGGAGGGGGCTTACAGGATCCTATGGTCAGGCGCCCTGGTGAGCCCCCCCCTCTGCACAAACCTTTAAAAACTTATCCCACCACTTTCCGATTTAAGGTGATTGCCGCCCCCTCCGTTTGCACCTCCCAAAGCCTCCCAAGGTGTTGCCTAAGGCTGAAGAAGATAAAAAGTTTTTTGCACAACAGAACTTTTAAAGCAGACACATACACAATATGCAGAGCGTGCTCCTTGGAGAAAACCCTCAGGGGGGCCTCACCCAGGCTAGGAGAGAAGCAGAATGGTAAGGGGACTTAACAACAATATTAACCCTGGACATGCCGGGTTACTCCAATTCCAATGGGAGTGGCTGTCCCCCTGCCTGAGGGTATTGTAGGATTTGTGCTTGGGCGTAGCTCGCTTTCTTTTCAAGGAATTTAGCTGGTGCCTGGTGTAGTAGATTCTGATTATATTTGGGAAAGTAAAGTTTAGATCTTTCTACTTACCAAAACTGTGCAAATTAATAAAGGTCAAAGAATAACACAGCTTTTGCTTTTAAGTTATTATCAGAAAGGAAGAAAAAAAAACGACTTCTCAAGCTAGGGGCAACAGAGTATTTGAATCTAGTGATCTAGCTTTTTGGGTTGAGGAAATTACACCTTCTAGGTCTTCAAAAGGTCTTTTAATTCAAGGAAATAAAATAGGGCTGTTAGATACTGGAGCAGACGTCTCTTGCATTGCTGGACTTCCACCTTTAGAAGGGACAATTTTAGTTTGCACTGATGGTTCCTCTAACGTTAAAGCAGCCACAATTATTGATAAAATATCCCATGTTCAGGTAACTGAAGAGACATCTGCCCAGAGATCTGAGTTACGAACAGTTATTTGGGCTGTTCAACATTTAAGATACCACACCTTCAATTTTTTGACTGACTCCCAATATATTGTAGGGTTGTTTCCTCATATAGAGACTGCTAATATCCAAAAAAAAAAAAAAAACACTACTATATTCTCCTTGTTATCTGATTTACAGAAAGAGATTAAACACAGAGATAAGAAATATTTTGTGGGACATATTAGAGCCCATTCTGGCTTGTCTGGCCCTTTACATGAAAGAAATGCTTTGGCAGATGCATTGACTAAAGTAATTGCTTTAAACGTACATAAAAAGATGGACAAAGCCAAAAATTCTCACAAAATTCACCATCAAAATGCAGCTGGTTTAAGGTATGAATTTCATATCCCTAAAAGAAACAGCCTAGACAAATGGTTAAGTTATGTCCAAATTTCCCAATATTTAATCCATCTCCACCATTAGGAGTAAATCTCCTAGGCCTTAGGCCTAATGCTCTCTGGCAAATGGACGTAACCATATCCCGACCAAAAAATGAGTCTACTTATTTTATTTTAGCTTGCCTACCCTCTCCCTATGTTTTTCTCTTCACTAATGACTCCAAAGGACTTAATATACAAATAAATTATTCAGGTGGACCTAACATAGTATCTTGTGAACAATGTATGCTCTCATCTTGTTTGAACCCTCAATATAACTTTTGCTCCTTTGCAGTGTTGTGAAGTCCACCCTATCTTATAGTGCCTGTGACTGTAATCACTTATTGGCATGATAACTGTGGTCTTGCTGTGTTGCAACAATTACAAGATTTGATGTGATCGTGACTGTGAGCTTGCTTTTCTTGAGAATATCAGCTTTAATAACTGCAATTACCTCTGTCACTTTGGCGGCGATATCATTGACTCAAAAAGTGCATACTGCTCAATATGTTAATACTGTATCTAAAATTGCCTGGAAAATCCCATGGACAGAGGAGCCTGGTAGGCTACAGTCCATGGGGTCGCAAAGAATCGGACACGACTGAGTGACTTCACATTCACGTTCATGTTCATGTCTAAAAATGGCTCTTTAGCTTTGGCAGGAAGTTATAGATAGGAAACTAGAAATGGAGGTAGATGCCCTGGAGGAAGCAGTAATGAATATTGGGACTGAATTACAGGCATTACAAGTAAAATTGTCACTGTCCTGTCATGCCGACTACCGGTGGATTTGTGTAACACCCATGAAAGTAAACAAGACAGATTATAACTGGGAGAAAATTAGAAATCATATTCCGGGGGCATGGAATAGCTCCAGCATTAGTTTAGATTTAGGAAAACTTCACACTCAGATAAAGACCATGGAACATTCCTGATTAGATTTTACTTCTGCAGGAGCAGCAAATGACTTTTTTTCCTACATTTTCAAAACTTATTTCAGGAAACGAACATTCTGTCTACTATTTTTAGCTACGCTGCTGTGGCCATTCTAATTCTGCTTCTCATAATTATTCTTCCTTGTATTGTCAGAACTCTTCGACAGAGCACTCAGAAGCTCACGACTGAATTACATCTGGCTGTTTTAAAAAATAAAAAAGGGAGAGATGCCAGGAGCCACCACGGAAGATCCCACCCATGACAAAGGTCATGCGGAGAAGAACTGACAAGCAAAGGCGGATCAGGACTCGAGGGATTCCTTAGACCTGCTCAACCATCTGCCCCAAAACCAAAATCTGTCTGTCTACTGTTTACTATATTATGCCTTACACCAATTCTTTTGACATTAACAGGGTGCTCTCCCGGACCACCTTTCTCGGAAGAAAATCAACTTAAGGCTGTAGTTAATAAGTCTTCTGGGCTTGAAAGGAACATTTTAATTCTAACCCCTCTGTTACTATTTTAGCTTGCTTGGCAGTTTTATCCACACTCTTGTAACTAACGCACATGATTGTTCACAGCACCCCAAGCATAACCTTCGTTGAGTGATTAAAAAAAAAAAAAAAAAAGCTTTATTAGAATAATACTGCATTGTTGAGCCAATGTTTGCTATCGAGTTTCCTTGTCCTTTACCCAATGTGCACCTGGAAGTGCATTAGCTAGTATAGTTGGTATGCAAGAAAAACAAGCAGTAGCCTTGGTATTAGCAAAATAAGACCCTGGAATTAATAAGTACTTTCTTTGTTGTAACCCACTGCACCTTTGCTCCATGAGAATGTAACTCTGTTTCCTGAGGTGGACTGCAGACTGGAAAGATAAAGGGAAAGCAGGTTTTCAGGTTGACCAACATTTATCAAAAAAGAGTCACAAAATGATAACAGGCCACACGGCCAGAAGATAATGTACATAACATAAGACCCTTGTTTGTGAAAAGTTATGCAGAAAATATCCTGGTTTCGTTAAAGGTAAAATTGATGGAATGTTGAGCTGATTCTGCATAACTTTGCATCTTTCACTCCTGGAAATGTGTAACTCAGGGTATAAAAGCCCTTTTGAAAATAAAGCTGCAGACCCATTTCACCTAAGCTGGGTCTCCCGTGACATTCTTTCTTTCTCTTTCTCTCATTTTCTCAGGCAGATTCCCTTGAGCACAGAGGCTCTCTGAGTTCACTTTTTTTCCCCAGGCTTCTAAAACCCAATTGAGAAGGCGCTCTGCATCTTTGCTCCATTCAGAGGGCGCCTGTGGCCTCTGTGAACAGAGCAAGTCCCATGTCAGGGGCTCTATTGGCTTTCTGTGTAAACCAGGAATATCAGCCTCTTTTTCTCTCCTTTACTTTTCTCTCTTGCTGACACCATGTTTCCTGAGGGTATCCCTGGATGGTGCTGGGGCTGGATCATGGCATATGTTGAAAGGGCCTCAATAGGGTAAATGGGCAGACGTGCATGTCTCTCGCACCTGTGGGTTATGGAACTTAAAGGGGAGTTGTCCTTACTGTCTCCCTGGCAGGTATTCGAGTAATGTTCAGGGAATCCCCATAAGCCAGGAGAGCACGCCCCATTTCTCCATCTGTGCAAAGTGTGGCCAAGCCACCTCAGGCCTGTGCAGCATTCACATCTGTCCAGCAATGGAAGGAGGGTCGCCAGCCCCCCTCTGCAGTTCAGCAGTGACCACCCACTGTTGGCTTTCAAGTTTGAGAAAGCACTATCTGAACGCATGGACTAAAAAAATCTGATCTCCCATTGGTGCAGCTCACTAAGGAGGAGAAGTGCTTGCCTTCATGCCATGGATAATCTTCTCATATGAGTGCTGGTGTCCAAAGAGTGCCAGAGAGCAACAGCACCATGTGGAGAGACAGAGACACACAGACACCAGCCCTTGGTACATACATAGAAGGATTGCCCCAAACAGTGCTATGCCAGAAGCAGAGATAAAGAGACCCAGATTGAGGTCTGTACCCTAAGGCTCTGGTATCCCTGAACAGTGGGGATCAACTGTAGCAAACGGTGGAGTTTTTCTCTTCTTCCCTAGCATCCGGACAGAAACAGGTTCTCTATCCCATGGAGAAAAGAATCCAGCCACGTGGCACCCCTGCTTATCCTTTGAATACTCAGGGAGAGTTCCCAGTTATTGACGGGCCTGAGGGACACAGGAGTGTGCTGTTTGGACCGTGGAGCAGGAACCTGTGGTTGGAATTTCCAGAGCTTGGTCAATGACTGTGCCTAGGCTAGCAGCAGGTGCAAAACCCACTACCTCCCTAGAGCAGAATATGCCACATGGGTGGGCTGGGGCCAGGAACCATTGAAGATGACGTCTGGTCTAGGGATGTGTCCATAAGGGTGCCGCTCACCATGCTTTCAGCCTTTACACTAATTAGGGCCAGCAGCTCGAGAGTGGCTCACAGCCTAGGGCCCCGCCTATTTGGCTGATCTCCCCAGGGCCCGTTCACCATGTCCTGTGCTGTCCACCAACCCATTCTTCAGCCTCAGGCCACCCCTCACACACCAGCTCCCACCTCCCTACCATCACCCTCACTCCCTGCCCCCAAAGAGCTAGTGGATCCCACAGGATTACTGCAGCCTGAGCCACATTTGTGCACCACTTGTGCTATTCTGACCCATTCCTTCGTATCTGCCCCAACCTGGGTTCATGACCAGGGCCAAGAGGAGCGTGAGAGGCGGTCAGAGGAATGCGGGAGTGTCCTGGGACCCTGGACCATCTTAGTTGTAAGCCCTGGTGCTCAGGGTGCTGGGGCCCATGGCCTGCCATCCTGATGCTTTGCGTGGCTGGGACCTTGGAGCCACTAGTTGTAGTGCCAGGCAAAGAGGCCACCCTCTTCAGTTGGAGGCGGTGGACGACAGTGAGCCCCTGGTGGACGGAGATGCAGCGGGGATCGGGTGGGGGTTCCAGCTGCCTGCAGAAGACATCATGGAGGAGGTGGAGGTTGTGGCAGATGAAGAGCAGCAATAGGGGTCCTCCCAGGAGCTGAAGAGAAGATGGTGGAGGAGCATAGCCAGGAAAGGCCCAGGAGATCGACTGAGCTTCCAGGGCAAGATGCACTGCAGGCACTGGCCGCCCTGAAGGTGGAACTGAGGTCTAAGCATGAGGAAAACTGTAGGGCCTACTTTTGGTTCATGCGCAAGAACCATCAGAGGAGGAAGCCTGACTTGGCTCGGAGGAGTGCCATCATCCAGGGCATCCCTTTCTTCTGGGCCATAGCTGTATCCTTTCTGCTGCCCTTGGAGTCCGCTGCTCAGGAGGAGGAGGAGGTACAGGAACATTTTCCCTCCTCCTTACCCTGGCAGGTACAGTTGCAGAGCCATCCATGGTCCCCCTGCAAGGTGATCTTCTCCTTTCAGGAGCACCCCTACTTCTTGAGCACGGTGATCACTAAGTATAGTTACCTTGACATCGTTTGTACAACATGGCTCCCGGGGTGAAGAGTGTGCATGTACAAGGGTGTGGATGGTCCACCTGTGGGATCCGCACCCATCTCCCCTGTCTTCTGCAGGGTATAGGGCAAGTCATTCCACTCCTGTCGACTGATTCTGGGGCTTTGAACAGGGAACACCCAGCCATAGGCTGGACACCAGGAGCCTTAACTTTCTCAGCTGGTTGTCAGGCCAAAACTGCCTAGAATCGAACAGGATTGCTGAGGTGTGGTGGTTTGAGACCTGCACAGTTAACGATTGATTATGGAATTCTTGGTTGCTGCCTCACCCTGCTCATTTTGCCAGCAGATCATCAGTAAAGATGAGTGGGATGATCCCCTGAAGTAGTACCCTGGGGAGGAAGGTTCTTCCATGAGCGTAACTGACAGAAACATATGTGGAGAGGAGGTGTGGAGGTGGGCCCTGAAGGGACAGTTGTGTAGTATCTAGGACACTGTCCCTTCCCAAATAGGGATACTCAGACTCATGCAAGCTGGCTGTGGAGCCTGAATTTAGGTCGTGCATGTGCAGGTGACCTCCTGAGACTGTGGATCTGGGGATTTGGTGTGTCCATGAGTGAAGCAAGTGTACCTCAAATCAGCTGTGGTTGCAGTGCCAAAGTCCAGGTGATACTATTGGAGGGTGAATTAAGTATCTTTTTTCAGAATCATCCTTCCATGTGTCCTGCCATTCCCTGGCTCCTGTTACTCACTGAGTTTTAGATTGCTTGGGCACTTCACTCCTTCCCCTTCCCCTGGGAAGGCATATCGTTGAAAGGGTGTCCACTCCAGGGTCCCAGTGCACCTGTGTGCTGACTTTGGGATCTTCTGGGAATTTCCACATTCATCACTCGGCATCTCACCACCACCACACATGCTGCACTGGAAGCAGCTTCAAGCTGCCTTGGGAAAATACAGAAGAGTTCAGGGAAGGTGGACAGTGAGCCCCAAGGGCAGGACATGGTGCCTACTGTCACCATCTCTGACATTGCAGGACTCGGTCGTGTTAACCTTCTGAAACACCTGTGTACCTTGTTTGTGTTTGTGTCCCCGTGCTAAGCATGTGTGTGTATACATGCATGTGCTTGTGTAGGCTGTGTTTGTGTGTGTGGGGGGGGTGTGTGTGGGTGTGTGTGGGTGTGTCTGGCCCAGGGCAGATGCAGAGATGAAGGCTACAGGAGACGAGGTGCTGAGCAACCGTAAGAGGAGGCACGATCATCCCCAGTCTGAAGGTGGTTTGTCGCTGGATCTCTGCAGTGACGCTGTCCAGGATGGGAACGAGGAAAGTATGGCTAGTGATAACTCCCGACCGTGGCTCCAGATATCTGAAATTAGGCCAATTACAAAACACACTCACCATTTCTACTATATTGTTGGGTGTGTTTGGACTAGGAAGAGGGGGTGCATGGTCTGAGGATTCACAAAGGGCCATCAGGTAAGGTGGGGCTTTGAAACCACTGCCTGTGGGGCCTTCAGTCTGGGGGGCCGTGGCCGGCCTGTTGAAATGGTGGACATGGCTATGGCAAGACCCAGGATGGCGAGGATGCTAAGGTCCTGCCGAGTTGAGCAGAGCCCTGAAGGAGAAAGAGGCAGATTGCCTGCTTAACTGGAGACTTGTTTCACACACGTGAGAAGGAGAACTGGGAAGGTCCTGGGCCAGTGCTACCCAGGAGCAGCCCATCAGCCAGCACACTCCCTCCCTGAGGGTGGCACAAACTGTGACACAAAACGTGAGACATGCTAAAGTAAGCTGTACCTGCAAAACCACAGGCATCCTAGGAGAGACAGGGTGTGAGTGTGACATGCCTACAGGCACTTCTAGCCTGCCTCCCTGGCAGTGCAGAAGGGCAAGGAAAGCGCAGGTGGGTGTATGTGTCTGACCCTCTGCCCTGTGAGGGAGGAAACGGGGAGGGAGCAAGGAAAGTGAGCTAATTGCATGTCCCAAGGGACCTCAGGAGAGTGGGATACAGGGAAGCCCCTGGGGGCAGTTAGAGGCCTGCTGGTTTTTAGGGTCCAGGGTCTAGGCAATAGCTGTCCTACCAAAGATACCCCATGGTGTGTACTATGAATCCTGACGTGAATTCCTTCTTTCCTCTGGGGTCTTGCCCCTGTTTTGGGGGGCCTGAGGGGCAATAGTGTGTGTCTGCATCTGAGAGAGGATTCTGGCAGTCTTGCTGGAGCAAAATCTCTGATTTTGTCATAGGGGATCTGCACCAGGTGACACTCAGAAGGAAGCTGCCTTCCAGGTGACCATCTTGGATGCCCCTGGGCCCAACTGGGGACTGGCTTCCTTGGCACGTGGGCTGTGTAGGCAAGCAGAGATGCATGCCTGTAGGGAGTCCTGCCTGGGCCTAATGAGAGCAACTGAGAGTCTTGGCATTTAGCAAATCACTGTGGCTTGGGTGGTTCAAGCCCTCTTGGTGCATTTGAGATAGAAAGCTTCTTTCTTCCCAAGGGAGGCATTAGCTGTGATCCCAGAAAGGGAAGGTTTTCCAGGGCATCATCTGTTTGGGAACTCCGTGGGCATGGGTAGTGTTAAACAGAAGGGAAGACGTGTAGCGATGCCACCTTACTTTTATGGCCTCAGGTTCCATTCTTTGTATCGGAAGAGACCCTGTATCCATGACCACCTTCTTCACAACATTGCATCACACCCAGGCCTATCACAGTCTCTTGGGGCTCTTGGAGGCTCAGGCATCTCTTTGGCCTTTTCCTGCTACACGGACATAGCACTTGGGGGCACAGGTATACAGGTGCAAACAGAAAGCCACACAGATAGGAAGAACAGAGGGCCTCAATCACAATGTTGTGGGCCATAGGGGGTGGTAAGCTAGCAAGAGGGCCACAACATTGACAAGGAATGACCTAGGTAGGTGCACACCAAAAAAGCGGTTCTCCAAGCCAGCTGAGCCCAGAGGTCCTTGTTTTCTGGTCCCCTGAAGGAATGCACAGGCAATGGATCAGGCCAACATAGAGACTGGTACTGTGAAGCAGTCCAAGGTGATGGGAGAATGCAGAACACAGGCGCATGTCATACAGCTGTTCACGGCGAGTGCTGCAGGTCGATCCCTGTCACTAGCAAATGCCAAGATTTTGTAACCTTTGAGGATAAGTCACAGAGTTAGATGGAGAAGGCAATGGCACCCAACTCCAGTTCTTTTGCCTGGGAATTCCCATGGATGGAGGGGCCTGTTAGGTTGCAGTCCTTGGGGTCGTGAAGAGTCGGACACGACTGAGCAACTTCTCTTTCAATTTTCACTTTCATGCATTGGAGAAGGAAATGGCAACCCACTCCAGTGTTCTTGCCTGGAGAATTCCAGGAACTGGGGAGCCTGGTGGGCTGCCGTCTATGGGGTCACACAGAGTTGGACATGACTGAAGTGACTTAGCAGCAGTAGCAGCACAGAGTTAGAAATGCAACGTGACATGATTAATTAGCAAGTGAAAGAAAACAACCAGGACAAAGAAAGTTGGGTTCTTACCAAAATTCATGTTCCTGGAGAAGAAAGCTTGTATTTCTGCATATGTCCAAGTTTCCTCTCAGGGATGTTACTGTGTACACATGCACGTGTGCACATAGAAGTCCCTGCCAGTACGCTTGTGAGTATGAGCTGTCGGAATTGACATAGCCAGGTGATGGAAGTTGGATAGCGAAAACATGAAGGTCTTAGGGAAAGTTACATAGACTCTGGCCAGCAGAAGCACTAAAGCCAGGGAATCAATCCCCGTTATCTCACTGAGCAAACACGTTTTAAATGGAATCACAGTGGTGCACCCCGGGTGCCTGGCAGAAAGGAGAGGCTGAGGGGGGGGGGGGAAGCCTGGAGAGTGGGCAGAGGAAAGGCCACTACACCTGCAGTTCATGAAAAGTAGAGAATGTACCTAATGACCTGGAAGGAGAAACTATCTTATTTGTTGAGATATCTAGCTAAGGAGAATTCCAGCCAAACAGCCAAAAGTGCTTCCTGGTTTCTTCTTGCTTCCTATAGTAAAATATGAAGGGACAATAAATAAATAAATAAGAGAAGGCCTATTAAAAAATAAGACAGAACTTGCTGATTTGGAAATTTTCCAGTCTTTTAAGATGATGGAAGATGCTAAAATTAATGGCTCTCAAGCAAGGTCATAACAAGGCATTGAGATGAGATGGTCTAAATATAACATTTACATCACCTACAGGTCATTCTTCTTATTATTTTTTTTTAATAAAGGTTGTCTAAAGATGAGTGTGACTGTAAAATTCTTTTTTAAGCCTCAGAAAGCTGGAAGGGGATACTTCATGGCATTATTTAGGCAGGCCAATGCCCTCCAAAGAGTTTAGGGGTGTCACTCAGAAATCATTACAGTCACAAAGTAAGATTTCTACCAAGTTTCAGGGTGTTATCCCTCAGCTATCTCAGCAGAAAACCAAGACAGAGGAGGACTTTTTATGAAAACATGTGTGATTGTGGCTTTGGAGTGGGGTGCTTTTCCATGAACACCAGTAAGATTATCAGGAAACACACCAAGTTTTTAAGATAACATATTTAAGTTCAGCTTGGACTGAAAGGACTAGAAATAGTACAAAATAAGAGAGCTCTGGACTTCGACCTTCGACAAGCAGGAAGCAGGCTAGGGAGACTGTTCCACTGTAACCATATACTACCCACCTTTCATACAATGGAATCATGTCAGAGGGCAGAATTTAAAATTCAGAGACTGAAGCCTAGGATGTTTCCAGGACTTAAATCCTAATCAAAGGACTGCCAACAAGAACCTGTGGGATTTCAGAACTGCTACTATTGACTCCCACTCCCCTCCCCTTTCTGGAACAGGAGTGTCTATAAAGGTTATCTATGCCTGACCCAGCACTGTATGTTGGCTGTGAAAGTGAGCAGATTAACTCATCTCTTTTGTTAACAGATCATCAGGTCTAGAGGAATTACACTTGTATAATTTGATCTGATGTGTTGGAGAAGACTTGAGAGTCTCATGGACTACAAGGAGATCAAACCAGGCAATCCTAAAGTAAATCAGTCCTGCATATTCATTGGAAGGACTGATGGTGAAGCTGCAGTTCCAATACTTTGGCTACCTGATGCGAAGAACTGACCCATTGGAAAAGACCCTAATGGGGGAAATATTGAATGCAGGAGAAGGGGACGGCGGAGGATGTGATGGTTGGATGGCATCACCAACTAATGGCCTTGAGTTTGAGCAAGCTCCTGGAGTTGATGGTGGACAGGGAAGCCTGGCGTGCTGCAGTTCTTCGGGTCACAAAGAGTAGAACACAACTGAGTGACTTAATACTTGAGATATTGCACAAGTGGACCCTGATCCATACCTGAAATTGACTTAGATACAAGGTCCTGAACTTCAAGTTAATGTTATAATGGATAAATGATTTGAAAGCATTGGCAGGAAAATGCATTTTGGACATACAAGTACGTAAACAATTTTGTGGCCATGTGTGTACCACATAGTTTTAAAGTATGTCCACAAGTCCTTTCTTTCAAGGGTGGACCTTTATACTCCCCTTCACATGTGGGCTGGACTTAGTGGCTCACTTCTAATGTTAGAATATTGTAGAAATGAAAATGAAGTGTCTGAGACTAGGTCATAAAAGGCACTGCAGCCTCCTTGCTCATCCTCTTGGATCACTTACTCTAGAAGCCAGCTTAGTCATATCTTGAGTACACTCATGTAACCCAGTAGAGAGGCCCATGTGAAAGAACTGAGGCTTTCTCCCAACAGCCAGCAAGGAAACTGGTTTCAACAGTTATATGAGTAAGCCATCTTGGAAGGAAATCCACCAGCCCGTGTCAAGGCTTCAGATGATGACAATCTAATGAAACCCTGAGCCAGAACACTCAACTGAATTACTCCTGGATTCCTTTCAGCAGCAGTATGAGATAATATTAAGCTGTTGGTTTGGGGTAATTTGTTATGTAGCAGTAGTTCATTAATGCACTGCCAACTTTGGGCCATGTCTTTATCCCAGGGCACCTGCCCATTTAGTCCAATATAAGCCAGAATCTGCTAGTTCAGTTTAGAAAACATACCTCACCCTTGATCTGACCACCCTCAGTATCAGATCAAATTCCTTATCACTCACTTCAATATCTTATCAGCCTTGCCTAGCCTCAGCAATGATCCTCTCAGTTGAGCCAGAATCCACCCTCACCCTTATGGCCCTCTTAATAAGTTTCCATTCACTGACACCCACTCTGTTGTTGTTGTTCATTGCAGTCTCCTAGTCTCTATTTGCAATCCCATGGACCCACCCTGTTCCATAGCTATAAATCCTAGTTGTGTCCCTACTGGAGTCAGACTTAAGCTCAATCTCTCTCCCTGTATTATAAGACCCCGCTGTAGTACTCTTACTTTGAATAAAGTTTTTCTTACCACTTTTCGTAAGTGTTATGTGTAATTTTTTAACATTTCCAAGTTCTGTTAGTAGGGATTATTCTCAAAGGAATATTTTTATACCTTTACTTTTTATACTATATTCATTTGGGGGAACACATTTTTAGAATTAAAACATTTCATGTTTTTACCATACAAACAGAAAATAGCTTTTAAAATACATTTATATATCCTAAAAAAATGTTATAATCTGAAAAGGATGTGTAAATAGACATGCCAGTGTATATACAAACATACCCTCAGAGCTCCAAGGAAAACTTAATTCTCAGTAAACTATAAATTAAAACATTAAGCCTGCAAAGAGTGAAATCTTTGGAATTAACTTGCCAAAAAAATCGTAGAGAATGAAATATTAGTTTAAAAATGTATACATAAAAATATTTGGGATTTAGACAAAATTTGCTATTTAATAAAGTTAAGTCAAGCCCTAAAACATCTATTAAAAAAAAAAAAAGAAAGCAAGACTCTGCATCACGTAATAACCTATATTGAAAAGAAACCTAAAAAAGAATAGATACGTATCTGTATAATTAAATAGCTGTGATATACATCTGAAACACAACATTGTAAATCAAATATATTTCCATAAAAATTTGTAAAGAAAGCTTTTAAAATACAAGGTTATAAGGAAAAAATCGTAAAGAAAGTAGAAGGTATATATGAATTGAAACAAAAATAGAAAACAACAAATATAAAGCTTGTTGGGATAATAAAACAAGAGCTGCTTCTTGGAAAAAGAAAATCAGAAACACTGATACAACTGTGGCAATCTAATAAGGGGAAGAGGAGGTTAATTCCAATACTAGAAATGAGAAATGGAATGCGGTTCTGAAAGGATAATGTTCAAGTCTGAGTGGAATTACTTTTGTTTCAGGAAAGATCCAGTCAAGCAAAAACCTGGGGAAAGAAAGGGAAGGAAAGAAAGAGGAAGAGAGTCAGGGGAAGAAAGGAAGAAAAGGAAAGGAAGGGAGAAAGAAAGAAAAGGAAATGTCTCAACAGATGTTGTAAACTCTCCAATAAAACAATTCTCTTTAAAATCTAAAAACAGAAATAGAAATTCATTAAGCCATATCCTCATTGCATTTGATGGTACTAAGAACAAGAAAACCCATTTACACATTACTGTTTAGAATTTCTGGCCAACACAATAAGATTATTAAAAAAAATAGAAATAGAAATATGCCATGTTATTTGTAAAAATATGAACAGCAGAAATATTTTTTAAAAAAACATCTTATTTCTATAAATAGTAATTTTACTTAGAATGTTTTGGCAACATTAATAAAACAATAAAATTTACCTGAAAGAACAAGCAAAGTAGACAAGGAAATTCACAAAGGGCAATAACAAAATAGTGATCTTGACAGATATTCAATACATTTGTAAACAAAACAAAATGTCATTGCCTGAAAAAAATACAGAGGTATCAACAGAAAAACAGAGGAAGCTCCTGAAAGAACTCAACTCACTATTAACTATATTTTATTTGCAGGCACAGAAACGACTCAAGTTAATTCTAAGAAGCAAAGCCCTGATGTTATTATCTCTTCTCAGTTTGTGTGTGTGTGTGTGTGAAAAGTAGGAAATTAGGCTGGAGAGGGAAGAAGAGGGTATAGACTTTAAGTGCCTTTAAGGAGGAGGAAATGGAGGGGGTTGAGGATTTCACTGTGTGATTTGAACAGCACTGGTGAAGCTCAAACAAGGGAGGTAGCAAGCCATGCAGGCCTAGGGGAAAAGCATTTCCAGAAGAACAACAGTTGCAAAGTCTTTGGATCGGGAAGAAATGGAATTTGCTTGAGGAAAAGCAAGGCCAGTGTTCTCAAAAACAGGGCACCAGTGGGGAAAATAGTAGAGTAGAATGACAGAGAATGGAAGAGAGGAAGTAGTCAGGGACCATATCACTGGGACCTTTTTATTTGGCAATAGATACAACTTGTACTCCTTAGGAGCATACTTCGGAGCAAACAACAGTAACTGTGTTCAAAATACTAAGCAACAATAAAAACATATAAATAAAACATTGCGTATTTTTACTATATAAATAGAAGAAAGGAGATAAGAATGCAATAGTCTGCACATTTATTCATACATAGAGTTTTCACCTGAGACCAGAAACACACACACACACACACACTTTATACACCTAAAAGTGGTTTAAGCTGACACTTTGCAAAGTGCTTTGGCCCAAGCAAATTAACTGGAAAGGCCTAGTAATATACTCAAAGTGCAAATCAATCAATCAAGCATTGAGTAAAGAAATACAATCTACTTGTATTTGAATTTACACTCAGGAAATTACCTAAAATGGAGAAAATAGACTTACTACAGCTTAGTCATCTGTAGTCCTTCCTCTTCCATTCTGAGACGGATGCTAACATCTTGGTGATTACCACTTTCCAGCATTTTGTGAAAGCTTAGAGCATTTAAGTAAATTGTGGAGGGTGGGGGGAATAGTGGGAAGAGACAAAGAGGAGGAGAAAGGAAGAGGCAACAGAGAGATTTCTTCTGGCATAGGTATACAACCAGGATCCCAGGTTCCTTGAATGGTGCACAGAGATTGCTCGGTACCTGTGCCAGAAGTGGAGAAGATATGGTATTCAACTCCAGGAGGAGACTCAAGTCCAGGAACTCACAGAGGAAGCCAAGTGTGCTGATGTTCAGGAACCTGCAGAGGTCCAGCGCCGGCTGATCCAGGGTATTCGAAGGAGAGACAGCTTAGGTGACCTATTCAAATGTTAATTAGAGATATAAAGAGTAATAGAATGAGGATAGCTCAGTAGGAAAATTCAGTGGAGAAAAGAAGCTGAGTAGCTTGGTTTACGCGGAAAATCAATATAACCCGTGACACTAGGTTAGCTCTGACCACGGAGGCCGCAGGCGCCCTCTGGAATAGCAGAAGGTGCCCCACCTTAGACACCTTCTCGAGTGGGTCTTAAAAGCCCAGGCAAATAAATGGTCACAGAGGATATCTGCGCTCCAGATGGAGACTCAGCTGGAAGTTAAGGAGTAAAATGACATGGGGAGACCAAGCTCTGGTGAGCAAGGCCCATAGCTTTATTTTCAACAGGGGCTTTTATAACCTAAGCTACACATAGAGGATAATAGGGGATGCAAAGTCAGCAATTTTTGATCCTTATCAAAAGCCAGGGTTTCTTTTCTGCAAATTTATCATATACAAATGGTTTATGTGATTTACATCATCTTCTGGCCAGAAGGCCTATTAACATTTTATGGCTCTTGACAAAGACTTATGAACCATAAGACTTTTCTTCTCTAAGAGTAATTATTTTAAGGTTTGGCGCCATCTTCTGAAGATAAAATTGCATTCCCATAGGGCGGATGTGTAATGGGTTTACAACAAAGGAAAGAATTTATTACCTTAAGGGTCTAAAGTTACTAACACCAAGGCCACTACTTATTTTTTCTACATACCAACTATTAATTAATACATATTCAAGGATACAATACTGGGGATGTGAAATCTTGGCAACAAACATTGGCTCATCAATGAAATCCTTTACTAGTTTATTCTGACACTTTCTAACTCTCTGAGAGGTTCTAAGCTATTTGAATATCTTAAGCTTCCTGTGCCTCTCGAGGCTAGGAGACTGTAAACAATAGTATTCATAGCTGTAGGAGTCCAGGTAAACTTGTCAGGCGAATTAGAGAGCCATCTGAGGGGTTCGGGTTTAAACACTCCTAATTGCCCAGGAACTTTATTAATTGGAGCTGTAAGTTAACTGTTTGACAGAGAGAGCGAGATAGTGGTAGGGGACAGCCCCCAGTAAAGTCAGAGGTGAGAGCACAAAGCAATAAGGAAGGCAGACTCTGGGTTTTGGGGGGTAGATGCTCGAGAATATCCGGGGGGACTCCTGAGGCTCAATCCCACCTTTGCGTATGCCGAGCCTCCTTCCTCATGACCTTTGTCATGAGTGGAATGCCTCACCAGCTCCCGGCAGGAACCAATACTTAGAGGGTACCCCGCAGGTCTGTGAAAGAGCCCTTGGAGACCGCAAGAAAAAAAGGTTTCCACAAGTATAATCACAGACTAGATAGTTGCATAGAGTAGAGGAAGGATAATAACTCTATGACCTGATAATTACTGAAATAAATGAGACAATTCCTGCACATCAGACTGTGTCAAGTAAGACTGAAAATCAGTATTAGTTTGATAAAATGGGAAATTACACACACAAAGAATTAGCTGTTAACTGCAATACATTCGTGTTCAAGGCAAGATAAGATACAAAACTGAAATCTTCACATATTCAACTAGGGTAAGATACATGTAACTGGAAAAGGTAAGGAAAAGTTATATAGAGGGTTTAATCAACCTGGACCCTTTGTATCCACTACATTTACTATTCTCAGACAACTCCATTGTAGCTTAAGGGTAAGAGAATTAAAATTAGTCCAATTCATAAACTGAACAGATTTCCTGTGTTTGATCCTTTTCAGTTAAAACTATGGGTCCAGTACAAATCAAACTGGATGTCAAGGCTTTTTTACTTGGGAATCTTAACTTGCTTTACTACTATGACTGAGACAGATATGGCTACTTCACTGTGACTAAAGGCTAGCCAAATGGGAAAGGGGATGGAATGAATCAAATTCCCTTTTTGATCACTCAACAGGAGGTCCACAGGCACCAGGCCTCATTCTATTAACTATCTCTGCTTCTCCAACTGCAGTCAATGATAACACAGGGCCTGCTTGATGCTTGCAGGGGCCTCTCACCAAACACAGGCATTTTAACGGGTGGCTTCCTTGAGATGTCCCTGGGCTAAGTAAAAACACTCTGAGACAGTGTTCCTTCTGCCTTGGCTCCATGCCTGGAGTGAATGCATACCTCTTCCTCAACTGGGACAAGAAGCCACAGCTCTCCACTGACTAAATCCCGTGTCTGGTCCAAACTCACATCATAGCTTCTCCATCAACTTCTCCATACCAGGCTTTTGGAGCCAGGTTATCTTAGATCAGCACAACTAGGCACTTCAGAGAGTTCAGCAGCACAAGGGACCATACCATAACAAAGCCATTCCAATCTGGCTATATAGTTAATACTGAGATGTTCAAGGCATGAAAACAGTTGAAAATTACGTTGCTAAAACACTCTACAGATTATATGTATAGTAGAGCTTTCGAACTTACAAATAACATGAAATATCAAAATAGGTTGTTACTTTTCCTTTCTCCACCTCTCTCGTTTTCTCTTTCTCTCACACACACACGCACACATACTTTTTTAGTGTTAAG
Source organism: Bos mutus (assembly GCF_027580195.1). Classification (NCBI taxonomy): domain Eukaryota; kingdom Metazoa; phylum Chordata; class Mammalia; order Artiodactyla; family Bovidae; genus Bos; species Bos mutus. Next base: position 44,306 of record NW_027220264.1, read on the forward strand.
ACAATTGTTTGAAAAACAGGTAATGTATTTTAAAATAACATCTCAATATTCAAACAAAACTATACTTCATGTATTTAAAACAAAAACACATAAATTATGCATTGGTTTCTCTACATTTATTACTGAATAATGCTATAATTGAATTTTTTGTTTTTAATGGAGTTTATAACTTTGAAATACTTGCTTCAGACTTACTTAAAGTGGAATTAACTGGGTTTTTTTTGACCTCCTACTTTTAGATTTGGGGGGTGATGGTTCAGAATCAGATGCGTTCACAGTAATGGATGCTACTTCCAACAATCCTGGTTGAAGGGGTTCCAGTGATACCTGAATAACAACTTTTGTTTCCGGAGGTAATCCTTCTAGCTGCTTAGGCTTCTTAAACATTTGATGACACTGGGTCTTGTGCTCCCTTTTCTCTTTACAAGTTAAAAACTGTAGCCGACATTTGGAACACTGGTGAAAACTCTTTGCCTAGTGCCATCTATATTGACATATGTATAGTGTTGCAGTTTTAAAAATTTGGAGACAAAAGGGGCAAAGTAAATTCTTAATGTTACCATGGTATGCTCTGATATGTGCATCCACATCTGCAAAGAATGATGATCTGTAACTGCAAACCTGGCATACATAGGGCATCACCAGGCTTATGATTGTCTTTCATGTGCTGTAAGGGAAACTGATCTGCCTCAAAGGACAATCCACAGATTTTACAGACTGTGCAGGGCTCCTGGGAAGTGTGGACACTTTCAATGTGACACTGCAGCTGGAAGGGTGTAGGAAACTGGCGGTGGCAGTGCTGGCAGGTGGTGTGGTATTTCCAGCTGTCACATCTCAGCCTCTCAAGTTCCAAATGGTGCTTCATGTGATTCATAAACTCAACATTTTTTAGAACCTTCAAGCAGCTGTGGCATTTAAAGACTGTGTGAGTTTTCGGTTCTGGCTGCCCATCTCCTATATGCTGTCCATAGTAGAAGTCACGAAGTAACACAATCAGATTGCCTTCTGTGGGATCAGCAAACTTATTTTGACTTGATACACTTGGAAAGTCAGTTTTTGTCAATACATTTACCCCTAAAGGACTTACAGGCTTGCAATGAACATTGGCCTTTGGAAAAGCTGTTGGACAAGGTTCTCCACTCTGAACATGGCTTAATGAGTTATGAACACTGTCTGGTGTGCTTTGCTGAGTAGTCACTGTATGAAAAGTACCTGAAAGGGACAAAGCTAAAGAATGTTCTCCTATAATTCCATCACTGAGTTTGGGCCTTTGGGGACTTGTGCTATTTGTTTCAGAAGTGGAAAGTCGCTTTGATACATGAGGACTTTTATTCATAGCTCCTGCAGAAACTCCTGTTTCTACTAGATGCTGCAATGAACTTGTGAAGGTAATCAAAGGAGAACATAATTCTGAAAAGCTATTAGGCACTATTTATGGTGAAATATTTTTATAATCTGCTTTGGACAAAGGCTCAATAATAATAGGACTATCTGTTGATCTTGATTCAGAGACAGAAACTGGCAAGACAGTCTTTGCTTCTGATGTAGGAGTCACGTGACTAACAGGCTGTAATTTCTGAGCATTGTCTTTCCTGAAGTGACCATACCTATTTCTCCTTGAACAAGAACCTGGGGTAACTCTGTTCAGTATGTTTGAAACGACTGGTTTTGAATTTGAGGTCATCCCAACAAAGATCACATCATCATCTT